>NW_019174068.1:0-69812 GCF_001642475.1 Fonsecaea monophora
CCAACCACAGCACCAACACCAACATCAACACCAACGCCAACACCAACGTCAACACCAACGTCAACACCAACGTCAACACCAACGTCAACACCAACGTCAACACCAACGTCAACACCAACGTCAACAACATCACAACACCACAATATCACACACGTCCACATCCAACACAACACCTCACAAACATCAAGTCGTCACCATGGGTTGCACTAGCTCCAAACAACAAGCCAGCAGAGGAGAGCCAACACCGTCTCCCAGAATGAGATCGGTCGCCTCCCCAACACCAACCTTCACCAGCACCCTGTCGACCAAGCCAAAGAGGCCCAAGGCCAGAAAGTGCCCCACGCCCAGCTCGCGCTCGCACTACGTTCACTTTTCGGACCACATCACCATCAGCAGCCAGTATGGCCATCCGTACCCAGAGTACGACCCTCACCCAGGACGTTGGTACTCGTGAAGGAGTCATTGGAAGGGTTTGACTGGCAGAATGGTGATTGTTGAGGAGGATTAGGAGAGGGATTTGGGTTGTGGGACGTTCCAGGAGGGAAATCAAAACAAAGGCTAAGAAAAAAAGTCAGCGGAAAGAGGAGGGGGCTCTGCAAATGGACAGCCACCTTCACGTTGGTGCAGAGTGTGAGTAGCCAGCCTGCAGTGGTTGGCTGGTGAAACCAAGAGCTGTTTCCTGTCTCCTGTAGCTTTTTTTCATAGCTGGAATCAAAGAACTTTAACTCAAATATAGTCTGGTTCCAACAATTCGTGGTAATTTAATTCGGCACGGGCCACCTTTGGAGTTATTGGTGCTCCAACCCTGCTGAAAATAACACCCACAGTTACAAATGTTGCTCCTTGACATCAACATTGTCATTACCCACGACCTTTTCCGTAGATGTCGAGAAGAGTGGGCAGAGTGCTTGAACGGTAAGAAATGTGAACAAATCTGTAGAAGTGAGAGCCTCGCAGTCTCTTGCCGTCCAGGATGAACCTGAAAGAAAATATGTCCCAGTGTAAGGCCCACAGTGAACCAAGCTTCAGGTGGCCGTGCATGTCACCGCACTCAACGTCGCGGGTGCTGGCAGGTTGAGTAAAAGGTAAATCGCGCTGTATCGAGAGAGATGGAATCAATGTTCGAAATCGCTGAACGCGTCGAGGACTGCTGCGGTCAAGCGGTGTAAAAAACCGCGAAAAGTAGCTCGTCATGATCTCATTCTGCGCCAACAGGCTAATTGCAAAAAGTGCTCCCCAAATCAAAAATCGTTCTGTTCGTCCCGTACAGAAAGGTACAACTTGGAAATACCATATCTTGTCTTTGACATTTTAGTTTTCATCATTCGTTCATCGATCATTGTAGGCGAGGAACAATCTCCCGACGACCGGATGTCAAATCTCGCACATGTTTCAGATTGGATACTGTATTCTCAGCTGCATTCGAGCTCATGACGAGAGGGCTTGGTTGAAGGGCTCTCAAAAGGTCTTCTTGTTGCTGTTGCAGGAAGACATCTCCCAAGACAAGACAGCGTGGCAATAAGTCGTATTCACATCAGATAAAGTCGTCCTCGTCGTTGTCCAATTGGCCCTTCTCTTTCCGAGCACGTCTCCGCTCCCGAATCCTCTTCTCCGTAGCCATAAACTCCCGAATGCCGACGGGGATTCCCTGAAACAGGACATCATCCTCCTTGGCCTCTGCCGATGCTGAAGGAGTCGTCCAAAGGCTTTCACTCCCGCCGCCGTCATCGTCCATACTTCCCGAAGCGTCGCTCACTTCGGGTCTCGCCATCTCGATCTTGGGAGCCCCGCGTCGCTGCTTCGGTGCTTTGGACTGCGCCTCCCGAACCCGGGCTGCCCACTCTTCCACATCATCTCGATAATCGTCCCAGACGCAGTGCACGCAGCCGCTCATGCAGCAATTGTCAGGCTCGGCCGGTTTGGGAGGCACGGGGACGCCGTTGATGGTGCGCCACGTCGAGTCCGGCGTGCTCGACGTCCGCCGTTCATATCCTGACCCGCGTATCGAACCGAAGACCTTCCGTGCTCTTTCCATCTTTTCTTCATCGCCCGGTTGTACAAAGGTGGGCAGGTCTGAGTATGTCGCAGGATGTTTCTCGATCGGTGTCGACAGAAGCTCGGTGTAGAAGTCACCGAGTGGCATGGCCTGATGCTGTTCATCAGGCACTCTTTGACGCGACGGTGCAGTAGTGGCGAAAGATCGCAGGCCCTGCACAGGGTGGCCTTGTACGAGAGACTTAGAGTGAGTCCGCCGGGAAGCGTTGCGCAGGCTGGATGTTGAGACTCGGCGCTGCTGGCCGTTCAGTTGTCGCAGGAGACAGGACGTACACGTCCATTTGATGCGTAAAGGCATGTTTAGAGTTGGAGTTCTGCAGACGCAAACAGCTGTGGAACACGACTAATAAAGACTAATATCTACGATGGAGCGCCACAGAGGAACTTGGCCGTTGCGATCGTTTGTGACGATGCGTCGTTTTTTCCCTCATGTTTTTTTCATCCGTGGCAGCCAGCGGGAGCTCCCATGCAGGTGATGTCACTCACAGCCACCACTTCTGGCACTGGCACCCCGGCTGGTGTCTTGGCTTATTCAGAGCCGCCAGCCTCGTCTACAGCCCCAGAAGCGGCCAGAGTTCCCCGATCCTGCGACAAGGCTGTGCCTAAATAAATATCCCAGAGAACTCGGGAAATAATCTCCGCTCGCCCTCGGGTTACTCTACGGGGTAATGTGAGGCTTTGGAGACCGCGGGTTGGGGGATTGCGATTTGGCGCCCCTGACTCGACTTTACTCCAACGCATGGCTCATGGATGTTACCCCCTTTGCTTCCAGACTGGTCGATCTCCCTTGCATTTACCTTTACCGAGTAATACATTGCGCGAGTTTCGATTTTTTTTGTCCCCCTTCTCTCCTTTTTTTTTCCCTTTCACCGCCACTGCCTATATTAGACTTGTTGTTTGCTCTCCGGCTCCCTCTTTCCCAGCCCTTGCTACATTCTTTATAGATTTCGAATTATTTACAGTCCTTCGTTTTCGCTCAGCGCTAGACAACCTCGATAGACAAATACTCAGATTACCGCTTTAGAATCCATCCACTCACCTTAGAGGGATCACCAAAACAAACACACGAAACAAAACACTCCCGCAAAAAAATAAAAAATGTCGCACTTCACCATCGGCACGTTCGTCGCCTCCACGGCCACCGCCCTCGCGCCCTTCCTCGTCGTCTACTACATGCCGCAAAAGACGCAGACCCCTTCATCCTCGCTGTCGGCTCTCCCCAAACCGCGTCCCCTGGCGGCTCTGCGCGACGCGCGCGAAACTGCAAAGACCGCCCCGGAATTCAACCTCCTCTGATTTCTTCCGACGCGATTCCTGGCTCTCTCTTTCTTTCTCAGAAAGAAGAGGGATGGTCAACGTGAAGTGAAGGGTTTCGGTCAGGTTATGTTGTGGGTTCTTCAGGGATGAGTTTTGATTTGATGGATAACGACCGACGAAGGTTCATGATTGACTGGCGCATTGATAATGCATGATGGGTACAACGAGAAAGCGGGCATTGTCTTGCCGCGCGAAGCCAGGTCATGATCACGCGGTTTCGAGCGGTCGGTATTGATGACGGAAAGCATGTATTTGTGTGTAGTACAAAGAGGATCACGGCACAGATCTCTCCTCAGGTATTCCTGCTCACTCTGCGCATTTCATTTCTCGCGATGACAAAGATGAGTGGAGGAAAATGATATTGTGTCTCGATCCTGTCCCGTGCTATCGCTTGTTATAAGCGGACCGTTCCGTACTTTTGACTTCAACTAGGATATTAGCCTAGATCCGCAACAGGAGGCTTGCATCAAACACACAATCATGTCCATCTCCCATGGAAGGCATTACCAGATTATTTCTCCATTATTAACGTATCTACCTAGCTATACAACAAGCCAGAGAAGTAATCTCTGCGAACAAATGTGGAAGCCCGAGACACCATCCACGAAAACGTGCCCCTGCTCGAAATCACTTTGTTCAATCTGCCAGTAATTAATCACCACGACAATCATATCTCCCAGTAATAGAGCCCCTTGCAATCAGTTCACTACTGCATAGATGGGCCTGACGGGCGGAGTATGAGACCTGAGGTCTGTGAGCGTCCCAGGATCCGTTCCGTCAAGTGGCTGACTGTGCTGTAATTACCAAGTAATAACAAGGTCTGACAACCGCTCATCTAAAAATGGACGACATCCGCTCGGTCAGCCTGCCGCTCAACGACCGAGCTGTCTTGCGTTTGTTCTTCATTCTCCCATTCAAGTCCCAGGAGGCTGGGGTTACGGCGGCCTCGAAATAAGAGGGCGGAGCACCCGAGATGGCAGCCTCTGGCGTGCTCACATGTCTCCTGCCGGGCAGGGAGGTCGCTCCGCTTCCGCCTGCACTCCCCACGACTTGCTTCTCGTCAGACACAGACACAGCCATAGGCGGTGCTTGCGTGCGGCTGATGGCAGGCAATGTAGTAATCGTACTTGGCGCGGGGCGAGTTCTGATCGAGGCCTGGAAAGACGATGGAGCAATCGTGGATATCATAAACCCTGGTCTCGCGTTGACGCGGTATGGTCTCTCGCGAATCGATGCGGTGTGCGCAATGACCACGGCATCGCGCAACTTGCGGAGGTCTGCGCCGTAATGCTTCAGCGAATACAGCCGTTTCGCGAGTTTGTCGACGCCCTTGGCGTCCAAAAGCTCTTCGTTCCTGCCCTTGTCCACGTTGGATTCGAAGAGGTCGACAAGCTCCTTGTACTCGCGACGATACTGCTGAAAAGCATCGAGCCGTTGCCTCTTACCGCCGATCGCTACCTTGGACTTCTCCTCTTTAATAAGATGGTCCAGGTACTCCAGCGTGGCATCGTTGTACGGGGTGATGGAATGGTGCTTGAGCCACAAGCTAAACTGTACTGCCGCCTTTTGAATCTCTTTATGTTCGCGTTTGAACTCTGCGACCGTGGCTTCTTTCGCCTTGATTGCAGCCTCGATGATGGTGGTGACCTTTGCATTCTCTTGCAACAACATCTCGACTTTCGGATCTTTGATGGTCCTTTTCGTCTCCTTGTGTTCGTACAGGATATGCTTGTGCTCTGTCCAATGATGCCTGCAACCTTTACAGTGCTGTGAGCCGGCGAATGCCGCGCATCTGACCAACTCTGGTGTTCCCACCTTTTCAACCGGGACATTGGTCAGACAGCAAGGGTTGTGACAGAGGACTTTGTGTACAGTGTCCTCTCCATTGGGGCCTGGAGTATCAACCTTTTTGATGCATCTCGCATTGGTACAGACGGTCTTTGGGCGAGTGACTGGGCTGAAGACCACCGAGTTCTGCTTTACGTCTAATTTCTTCAGCATTTCGTCCTTGCTCAATTTGCTGTTCCGCAACAGCTCGTTGTCTCTTTGGTTCAACTCGATGGTATCATTGATCTTTTGTGCTATCTCAGCCATGGGCTTGGTCAACTGGAGGATCAAGCGTCGAGCCTCGTTCAGACTGAGAGTATTCTCCACTTGATGAGGCTCCAACTGGCGGATATAGTTGAGCAAACGTCGAGACTCGGTAGCAGACTGCTCCCAACTCCGGCAATAATCGTTGAAGCTGCCCAAGCTGACATTTTGTTTATGAGCAGCCAGGTAGCGGAAGCTCTCCGAGTCAAAGCAATAGACTGTGTCGCGAAACAGCCCAAGATTGACGTCGCGGAATTGTTTCAACACAGCCTCAAGTGGTATGAAGGTGTCTCCAGGATGATAATTCGAACCACGAGTGTTGGTGAAACCAAACACCATATTGCGTGCAGCATTTCGATGCAAATGTGTCAACAATTCCTTGATACAAAACTCGAACATGACGTTCAATCGAGAGTTGTTTGGCTTGAGGAGTATCAGAATGCCGTGCAGCTCCTTGTAGTTGCTCAGCACTGACAGGATGTCCGCCATGTTGGCTTTGTCCTGGTCCAGACCTCTGGTATCGCCGATACCAGGAGTATCAATCAAGCGCACCATGACCGAATTGACGAAAATAGGGTACGTGATAGCCTTCTGGGTGGCCGACTGGCCGTCAGAGGCGTCATGTTCAAACTCGTCTCTTGCCCCGATCCTGATCTTCCTTTGAATCAGTCTCTGCAGAGGGTCGTTTTCGTCCACCGTCTGAGTGGCAAACGAACATGGAATCACATGCTCTATTTCACTTGCATCCATCGCCTCTTGCAAAGTGCCGTGGGTGAGATAATTTACGAATGCGTTGATCCAGGTACTTTTGCCGACACCTGTCTCTCCCAGGATCAAGATATTGACTTCTTCAAATGGGTCCATGGCATCGAGCATTGCCAAAAGTTGACGGTCCTCATATCGCTCAAAGTTTGGTCCATGCTGCTGTGCGTTGCACCTGAAACCCCAGTAACGATATTTTGTCCGACCACAGTCGCAGTACAGGTAGTGATCTCGCCGGCCGTAGTCGATGGTAGAGTAACATCGAGAACAGATCCACTGACGTTTTGTTCGAGGTACACAGCCTCGTCCCGGACAAGATAGCTTGACAGGCTTCCGATCCATTGGTTTCTTGGTTCCCCACGTATCAAGATGGGCATCGTCGAAATGCATCAAACATTTGTCTGCGAGGAAGTTTTGAAGTTTCTGGAAGTCGTTTGTGATCAGCTTGCCGTCGCGATGGTACATGATATGGGACTTCTCGAAAGACTGCCCGCTATGGTCACAGTCCACAATTCGAACCGACGTTTGCGTGGTGCCACTCTGAAGTATGTGAAAAGTAAGTTGCGAATTGGGCCCCCAAGTTGCATTGTCATCCATAGCGGTGCGGCTGAAATAAAGAGTATACACATGGCCACGAGGTGTCGGCACCGAACATTCGTTGGAAAAGAAGGCTGCTCCATTCTTTGTTGTTTCGTCGATGAAAGCCAGTTTTCGAGCATAGACATCTGCTACCGCAGTAAGCTGGGCCGGTGAATAGGGGCTCTTGACGAATCTCTCAAGGACTTGCCCCAGCTGTCTTGAGCCCATCCGACCATTTCGAAAATCGCGCAGAGCCACGCCGTATTGTTGCCTTAGCACACCCTCTGATTGATTGGCACGAGCAAGGAAGTCAGAGACTTCGCGAATATGATCCTCCGGTACAAGAGCACGCCGACGAGAAAGATAGGTCCAGTAATCCTTGAGTCGCCGCTGAGCGTTCCTGATCTCTTCGAACATATTCATGTAGTCCGAAAGAAGGTCTTCGTTCGGCTGACTGACCACGATTCCGCTGGGCTCGAAATTCAAAATCAGTGAGAGCCAGTGCACTGGGAGCAGCGTGTAAACGATAGGCTGTCCCCAGCCCCCATCCATGTCCAAGATCTGATTTGGTACATTTTGCATGAATTGGCAGGCTCCTTCGAGGTCGGTCTTTAGTGGATTGCTTCCTGACATGTCTGTGCGTAGATAAACTTGAAGCGAATTGGTCAGGTCATGGGATTGAGACGAGTCTGCAGTCTGGGTTCCAGGAAAAGAGATTTTTTGTTCAATGTTGGCATATTCCTTTCGTAGTAGCTCTTTCACCGTATTCCTATCTTCGCCTGCTGATCTATGATAGTTTGCTGTTAGGATGCTCCGACTACCCCATGTGATCTCTGACACCACATGTGTGGCATGGCTTTGCTGTATGTTTTCCCGAGAGATACACTGCTGCAGTTCAGGGCTTGTAAAGTTGATTTTCTCGAGAAACGTGGTGACGACATGTTGTAGGGACATTTGGACGATAAAATTACTCCCATGTCGGTCGAGAAGAGCGCTTGTCGAGCCCGAAGGAACAACTAGCCCTGAAAGGATGCTGGCTCCCAAAGAAGAGTGCACTCCAACAGCGTTAAACTTGTCTTTGAGATCAGAAGTCTCGACAACACTGAATCGAGACGATGGACGCGCCTCGCTAGTGACTGCAGTCTCGGGAAGCTGGCGGCTCAGCAACGAAAGTGGTTGAAAAGAGTCGGTCCGTGCATCGTACAGGCTTCCTAGGACGGCAGCCTCACCGAGTGAGACTCTTTTCAGCCCTAGGGAAGACATCTTGATGGCACCGAGACCGAGCAGCAACAGATGGCTGGTGATCCTCACCAACCGCTTGCTGAAGGCGAAATGTGAGCTGAGCGGGCAGAAGAGGTGATGCACGGAAGATCATGGGAGCTCCGCATTTATCAGGCAAATGGCCAGGGAGTACTGACCGGGTATCAAAGGGTATTCGTAGAGAAGGAAGAAGAAGAAGAACGAGCCTAAATCAGCCTGACCTCGACGCACTTGAACAAGGCGCAGAAGTCACCTACATCCTGCGCCTCATACCTGGCGGAAGAATGTGGACAATAACGAATCAATTCATTTTACACGGCATGTGTCCACCAGTCCTTTTCATTGTCGCAAATGGACCAAGAGTACTTACTGGGCGCAAGAAATGGGAATTGGGTCTCAGTCTAAGCGATCTGCAACCACTGCGGTGATAAAGTGTCGGGCGCATAATCTCAGGCGAGGTTGAGATGGCACTGGGTAGTTAGGCGAGGAAAGGCGTCCGTGGTCTGCTCGACTTGCGAACTGAGGCTAGTTCATAAGGCGACACGGCAGAAAGCAGGGACTTGGACCCAGGACTTTGCCAAGGGACCTAGGGGAGGTCATGACCAAAGAAGAGCGTGCCTGGGTCAGCCATATCCGGGTGTGAGTTCCTCGCTGTATCCCTTGTCTGTGTTATGTTTCCATACGTCATGCGAAGTAGGGAATGAGGCTGGACAATCAGAAGGATGCGTGATGTTGATGGGACGGAAGAAATGCGGTGGTGAGGCTGAAGAAAAGCGCCAGTCTATCGACATGGCCCACCGTAGCGAGTTATTTGCGGTGGAGTATTAAACCCCATGACGCAGTTTCGCATTCTCACTTCATTGACAATCTTGATAGTGGTTTCTATCTCTTTGCTTCTTGTCCTTGCAAAAATACCTAGTATACACCACCAGTCCGGCTACTGTATCAGATGCAGCTCCGCAAGATCGTCATGAATGGCGCCTTCGAGGTCGATTTGGTGATCGTCGCCATTCAACAGCCCCAAGTAATACGATAGATCACGGCCATCAAACTCTCGAGTCGCAAAGCCGTTACCCAGGAACTCAAACATGTTCAACGAGTTCATATATTCGACCTGGTAGTCCTCGAACCTGGGAGTCGCGAGGAGGTCCATATATACCAGTCGAGAAGCAGGGAACATTGGCAGTGGTCCGTCGACTTTTCCCTGCTTGAACCACGAACTACATCCCTATTGTTACGAGGAATATCAGTGCCTTGCCTGGAGTTGGATATCAGGGATACACCCACCGAGGTCCAAGCTGTTCTCTTCAGGAACAGTTGTGCATGCTCTCTGAACTGCTCGGCGATTTCCGGTTTCGGAGTCAGACTCTTTATACGGTCCTTTTGCATCTTTTGAATGCACTGGATGATATTGCCTGCAAGCGTCTCGATGATGGGCAAGAAAGATCCGTGCCCAAGTGGACCGTAAGGTCCACCCATCATGAAGTAATTCGGCACTTTCCAACATTCAGTATCCATTAGAGGCAGTGTTATGGGGGAATGCATACTGTGAGGAACTCCAATAGAAAGGTATGAATAGGCCTCTTTGGCCCACATCTTTGCAATGCTGTGTCCATTTGCTTCGACCGGAAACCTAGGGATCCAGCTTGTGTTGAACCTGTCGTGCACCAGTCAGCCAATCGGTACCGCAAAATCACAATGCGCAGCTGTGAGCTTACCCTGTGGCACAAATGATAATGTCCACATCGTGTTGCTGGCCTTCACTATCGATGAAACCATCCGAGTTGATCTCTTTCATTGGCGTGGTGAAGACTTGAACATTCTCTTGATTCAACGCTTCAAGAAAGCCGTTTCCGGGCTGAGGATCCTGATTTAGTTGGAGTTCATGCACGTTGCTTGGATCAACTCACAGTCGGCCTTCTACATCCCACACCGAAGTTCTTGGGGATGATAGCCTCTAGGAGTTCAGGTTTCGTCGTACCAAGCTTTTGCATCATTTCGTTCCGAGCAAACTGCAGAATCATTTCAGCATCCTCTGTGGTGGTTTGGCAAAGGATTGTCTTACTTCTCTGGCACCTTCGGCCTCGGGTGTCCCATTCAGAATGAACTTGAACCTGACATTCAGCTCCGACTCTATCATTTTCGAATACTTCAAGAATAAGTCCGGGTTCTCAGCAAATCGCCTTTTCTGCTCCTCGGTATCTGTTCCCAGCATTAGAACGTCCACGGTTGTATCCACCAGAGCGAGACGTAAGTTGCTTACAGTGGAAATTTCCTCCATTCGGTCCAGCAAACTTCTGAGCAAAGCCTGCCGTGATCCACGTTGGCGATCTTACCCACGCGTATAGTTGCTTCACCTGCGATGCAATCTTCGAGATGATTTGGATGCCACTGCTGCCAATTCCAATGACGGCGACGCGTTTGCCAGTCAAGTCAATTTGGGGATCATAGTTGGCGCTGTGCACGAGGGTGCCTTTGAATGAATGCAGGCCCTTGATATCTGGCCATTTCCAGTTACTATGGGCAGCACACTTGTCAGCAAACAGGACACGCAGCAAAGCATTAAGGGTAGAAGAAACGTACTTCAGAATGCCTCCACCATTGACGAGGACGTGGCATGTGTCCACAAACTCGGTGCCATCGGGCCGCCGCACATGCACCTCCCAAACGCCTTGCTCGGGTTGCCAATACGCTCCGGTCACAGTATGCTCAAGTTTGACGTACTTGATCAAACCGTGCTTGTCGACGACGTCTTTGAAGTATTGCCAGATCTCGGGCGATTCCGAGTAGTACTGGGACCAGTTGGGATTTCTTTCCCAGGTGAACTGATATGCAGCGGAAGGAATATCACAAGCGCAGCCAGGATATCTGTTAGACGGAGGTTCCTTGTCAGCAATCTCTCTCTCTCTCTCTCTCTCTGTCCCTCTCCCGAAACAAGAAACACCACGAGAGGTAGGGCGCGAGCACCATACCTATTCTCCAGCCACGTTCCTCCAACGTCCTTGTTCTTCTCGTAAAGCTGCAACTCGACATTCTCGCACCGATCCTCGATGAACTTGGAAAGCGTGATGCCTGAAGCGCCCGCGCCGATGTGGATCACTCTTATCTTACGCGGAGTGGCATATGGCTCCTCGTGGATCCTGTAACCCCGAGCATTCTGGATCATCCATCCAAGCTCGTTGAAGACCTCGCCCGTCGCGTTGGACGAGAAGCCTTCGCCATCTTTCGAGGGCGCCATTTTTCCGAGTGGAACAAGTCCAAGTGATTGACGCTTTGCGAGCGACTTTACAAAAGTCGGAACCTGATATTGCGAGTGAAGGAATTACCAAACCACCCTCGGATACTTTTTGTATCTGTATCGTGCACTCAAGGGTCTACCTACGGACCACCAAAAGTGTGGATCTGGAAGATACACGCGGGGTATATAATATCCTCTTCTTAAACGGAACCCAGATTAAATGGGCTTTTTTGAGTGGCACCACGACAACCCACTCCCCATCTACGAAGGTCTAAAACTCCCTGATTTGGTCAGCAGGAGGTATCAGTTGAAGCCTTTTTTGGAGGTAGACCTCGGTTCCCAGGATTCCATCTCCAAGGGCATTGTCCGCGGTCCGCGGGGATGTTGCCACACGCTGTGAGAGAGCGGGACGACTGACTCGGGTGGGCTATCACGGAATATTACTCGTGGACCACGAAACTGTAAGGGTGGCTTGGAGTGGCTAAGTCGGGGTAATGCGGCACGATAAACTCCAAAGCCAATACAAGTACAAGGTGTAGGGATATTGAGGAGAGAGAAGTCCGGGCTCTATCATCAATCAGGCCACTAAACTACCACCCCTCGCTCACCCTCACTCAACAAAGTACAGCTGACCAGGAACAGCCGGGCGGGAGTCAATTTCCAAGAGATAACCGGGCGCCCTTTGAGTCTTCTCTAAACGAGGTATCATTCCACAAGTTGGGGGTTTACTTCGTTGTGCAATAGACCGAGGTTGGAATATCCATTCCCAGTTGCTACATACAAGGCTGTACAGACAAACAAACAAACATAGTTATAACCTGTCTTGGAGGGTGGATACCACAAACCCTGGACTTGCACTTAGAATATGTCGAGCGAGGCACAATGGTATTAGGTGGGAAGAGGGTCGATCAAACGGGAGATGATTGATGCTCTGTGGTTTGCTATATATGTAATATATCCAGAAGACATCTTGATATCTCTGGTAGTGTATACATCCCCGGACTCGGCTGCGATTCTGGTAACATTGTTCAAACTCGCCTCGAAATCGGCCGAGGCTAGGATATTTGCATCCGCTCCCACAGTCAAGAGCGAGGCGCGCTGAGGCTGCGTCTTTTGAAAGCCTCGTCCTTCAGCACCAGGCGTATTTCTCCTTGGCAAGCCAAACGACTTCATCGTCTGGTTTCGCTGCCCATCTGAGACTGCACAAATGCTCCTTGTCGCGGGTAATGATCTCCACTTTGCCCTGCTCTTCCGTCCTCAGCCTCTGAGCCGCAGCGACTACCAGTTCTAGTGGATCCCAGACCTCCACACCGGCAGCCATCTCCCATTCATGTGCCTCTAACTGTGCTCTCAAGAGAAGTGCGGACATTGCGTGTTGGGCGTCTACTGAATCCTCCAGCGACGGCGGGACAACTGTGTGAAGGATATGTAGTTGCCACTCTGACTCCTTGGCTGCGTAAACGCGGCACCAGATCAGAGCGAGGCCGCTGGCTCGATGGATCGCACCCTTGAATTTTGGGAATCCTCTGTTCAGGACCTTGGTCTGGAACTCCTCTCGGGCAAAGTGCCATTCAAAATGCTCGACATCCGGGCGAATTGCAACATGATTAATACCTGGGATACCCTTGGATACCGTACGCAAGCGATGTTCAAGGTACTCAACAGTCGGAATATCCTTCAGATCCTCCATTGTCAAATCATCGACGACAGGAAACATGGAACTGGCTGATTTGTACACTGTTTGGTCCAGTGGAGGGAGATGGATGTGGTTGCTGGGGAATACTTTCCAGCCGAATCTGGCGTAAAACGTTTGGCCGATATCAGAGTATAGAACAGAGAATGGATTAGTGGTGCCAGATCCAGTCTGCCACGACTCCAATCTTTTTCCCAATTCCGCCATCATTCTGCCAGCGTATCCTTTTCCACGGTATTCGGGACGAGTGTAGACCGAGGCGATGCCATGGGCTTGGGTTTTCTTCAGCACGCCGTCTTTTGCCACATAGGCTTGGACCAGAAGGCTCTCGCAACAGGCAAGGATGGGCCGCGAACCATCGGGGTTTGGGGGTAGAGAGTCAGAGGTCAAAATCCATCCAGTGATCCGACCATCTCTTGTCAAATCGACTGCCTGAAGGATCACTTCGCGTTCCAGGTATTGCTCGAGGGTGAGTGGGCCTTGCCATGCTTCGGCATTAAGATACGCAGTCTGGACGTATTCGAGCGCTGAGGCAGACACAAGTTTCAGGTCCGGAGACTGAGCTGATGGTTGAGAGGCAGGGTCGATCGGGGGAGGCTTGGAAGCCAAGTCGGTCGCAGTTGGATGCACGTCTGCGGAAGTCATGATGTCTCTTGTCTAACGAAGCCTGTGCTTATGAGCAAATAACGGGGAAATGATGGAGGAGATCGGGTTAAGAATATTCATGCCGTCTTGTCACAAGGCGCATTAACCTACTGTGGAGAGTAAGATGGACAAACCTTTGGGCAAGGCAACAAGAGCCGCATATGTAGAGTCATTCAATTCGTAATTCGTAAGAGTGTGAATGAGTCTTTGCCAGAAAAATGCGTTCATAGTGTGTTGGAGGAGGGGCTGAGGGGCAGCAGGGGCAGGCAAACTGCGCTTCTTCGTCGAGGGATTAACCGAGATAGACCCGCTCATCTCAACACAAACCCGTTGATCAACATGAAACGTCGAAAAGGAGATGGAAATTGGGGCAGGAGATACAACTGCAGCCTCGTCACCAGCTTCACCGTCAACCTCTTCGCCTCGTGTACATATCTCTCGCTTTGTTCGAAATCACACTCCAAGTCTGCAGGACAGAATGATTGGGTGCCGTATAGAAGTGAAACTAACTGACAGGACGCAGGGACTCTACTGCCACCTCTCCTCAGCGCCATTCAGCCTTCCTCTATGGTCGCCTTCTCGCCCTTCCACTCCTTCACTCCTTGCGCCCCCTGGTCAGTGCATCTCGTTTGCTATTACCTCCTGCAATTGATGCTCTTGACGCCCTCCAATGGTGCCGCCTTCTTGTTCCCATGGGTTCCAGTTCACTGAGGAGCTGGTACCCGTCCTCCATCCAATCCAGTCCTGCCAACACCTGGTGGGTGCCGTGAATCGCACACTATCCAGTTCGACCGCACCTCATCGCGTAACTTGACTATGTTGGATCTGCACAGGAACCAAATAAACAGACAAGGCTGTCCAGCTTAGATTGTCCACTTCACGCATTCTGTCTTTCTGCCGCGACTCATTTTTTTCTTGTTAATTCTCCTCTTAGCTTCCACTCTTTCACCCCGATCCAATTCCACTTCCTTCACCTGTCTGGTCCGCATTTTAGATTTCACATACACTTCATCACTGCGTCTGGCTCCCCTGTAGCCGGAGATACTTGAAGTAGCGCAGGCCGCAGCAGTATCCTATCTCATTCGCATCCTCACTCACGAGGCCGGCCTCAGACCTCTCTGTGAATTCGAGTCACGCTGGCGCTGCCTCCTGGGGGACGCTACAGGAGGTCATTTCAACCTAACAACCCTCACCGATTCCAGACTTGCAAACATCCAAAGGCTCTCTGCATGAACGGATCTTCCTCACACGACCCTTTTGAAGCGTCCGTCAACATGTCCTATCAGCCTATGACCCCTCGGTAAGCAGCCGTCTTTGGCCTCCACACCACTGCGCCAGTCTTGTTCCCCCAATCGCCTTGTGTCCTCTTTGTACCAGGCGTTGAGGCGGCTTATTCGCGACAGACTTCACACTGTCAAATAGCTTCTGTCATGCAAAGTCTGAATACATGTTCATTATCCTGTATGCTAATGATCTATTTACTAGGCTGGAGGACATCCCCACTGACCGTCGAGATTTGGCTCACACTATGACATACCGGTCTCCCCCACGTCTCTCGCGAATGGCAGACCGTAACAAAGACACCATTATCGAAGTCTCTGATGATGACTCTGATGCTGCTCCACCCCGTCAGTTGCGGAAATCCCTTCATCGATACCCAGTCAACAAAGCTTTGTCAACCACTTCAGCTAGTGATGCCGATGTCTCCGAGCTGGAATCTGCAGTAAAGGGCCGTCTAACTCATGAACCCCGAGCCCTCAAGAGAACATGGACTCCCAGCACCTCCCTAGACGACTCACCACAAATTGCGCCTGAAGATCGTGGAAAACGTCGTGTCAACGCACCCTCTGATGCCATGATCTCGACGCGCCGCAATGAAGCTGGTTCTGGTCTGCAACTCTGGCATCACAGACACAAACGATATGTTACCGTGTCCAAACAACCAACTGTCAGTGCCAAAAGTGGCACCCAACACTACGCAAAGTCCGAGAAGAAAGCAGCGCCACAGCCACCGTACTATGTCGATGGTCGGCTCGACCTCAAGATGTATCGAGGGCCAGGTTACGAGCGCTTCCCGGTAGTGCTTGGCACTGTTGACGGACACCAAGAGCTGTGTGATAGCTGGGACGCAGAACAGGTTCTCAAGCTGGAGAGAAAGGCGTTCAAGTTGCGGCAAGCAATTCGAACCCCTTACATTATCCATGGCTCCGATTCTGAGACAAGCAATGACGAGATAGAGGAAGTTCAGGGGGAAAAGACATTTGAAAAGAGGTGTCTTGCTTGTGTTATCGAAGTCTTTCCAGACATTGAACGCACCTTTGTCGAAAAGAAGATTCAAGATGCACCCCCGCAGCCCCAATATTTCGACGAACATGATCAGGAGATGATCGATACCGGCGCCCCGTCCCTTGCCCAAAGAATCATTGCCGACATCCTAGAGATGCAGGCATATCCTAAACAACGTCCTGCTCACTCAAAGACCACCTGCAAAGGGGCTGCGAACGATGGCACTGGCATTACCATCACCTGGGACAGAGGTCTTCCAAAGGACAAAATGTACACAAAAGATGCCATCATTCTACTCGCGAAGCACTTTGTGAATGTCCCTACCCACTACATCGCCAAAGTGGTAGAAGACAAAAAATCCATCTTCGACTCCTATGTCACCATCCAGGGACAAGAGGATCGATATTACTCGCTCACACCCAGACCATACAAACGTTACGTTAAGCCAAGAACTGAGGTGGAGCAGACATACCAGCTGGCAATAGGGGACCGCCGCATCCCAGCAGAATACGCCAATAGAGTCAATGAATTGCAGGCGGCGAAGCAGTTCTCAGCTCGCGAGGCAATCAAGGAGGCTGTCAAGACGGCTAAGGAGGAAGCTGAAGCTTTGAATTTGGCAGAACATGTCAAGACTGGGGCAGTCATGGAATGCCAGTGCTGCTTCGACTCAGAGACTCCTCTCAACCGCATTGTCGCTTGTATGGCGGATGTCCCGCATTTCTTCTGCTTCACTTGTGTCGAAGGCCTAGCCGACAATCAGGTTGGCATGTTAAAGTATGAGATGCGCTGTATGGATGGTGATGGCTGCACGGCGGAGCTTTCTCACGAGGACGTTGGAAGAGCAGTCCCGATCACCACATTTGATCGTCTTGAACTCAACAAGCAACAAGCCGACATCATGGCTGCCAACATTGAAGGCCTGGAGCAGTGTCCACACTGTGAATACAAGGCAATTTGCCTGGATGTGGGACAGGAGCCCATCTTCCTTTGCCAGAATCCAGAGTGTTCTCGTGCAACCTGCAGGAAATGCGGGAAGGACAGCCATATTCCCAAATCTTGCGAAGAGAATTCTCTCGACAAGACCTTGTCTGCACGCCATCTGGTGGAAGAGGCCCGCTCAGAAGCCATTATTCGAACATGTCCCAAATGCAAAGCCAAAATTCTCAAGGACTTTGGATGCAACAAAATGGTTTGCACCAGATGCGGCTGTCGGATGTGTTATGTTTGCAATGCAGACATAACACATCTTGGCAGCAATGCCTATTCCCATTTCGGCGACAAATGTGTACTGTATGATGAGCTGGGTATCAATCGACACGAACGTGAAGCGAATGCGGCAGAAAAAGGTGCCATCACCAAGGCCAAAGAGATTGATGCCGAGCTTGATGAAACCAAGTTGCGCATTGACACTGAGAAACCTGCGAACCGACGACCTTCAGCCTTGCTAAATCACCCTGCCGCAGAAGTCTTCCTTCGTGATCTGAATAATCGAGCTGCTCGTCTGAATAATCGTCAAGCATACCTTCACAACTTGCAAACTCGTGTCGATCGTTTGCAAGCCCTGCGCCCAGATCGAGAACTCGAGGATATTCTGGCAGGAGTCCATCGATTGGACCGCGCTCGCAGACATGCAGAGAGACCACAACCAAATGATTCAAGAGAGCATCTAACTCAGTTGATGGAGCTCTACCAGCGAGCACGCCTGAATATTATTCAGCATCCACCTCGTTTGGGTGAACAACTACAGCAGCCACCGCCACCGCTGGGTGGCCACGCACTCGTGCATGGTCAATATCAAGCGCCGCCCACTGCGCCGTTCAACCCAGCTGTCAACCCACCGAGTCTTATTCCTCCTATTCCCAATAGGCCGGTTCCTGCAGCAGCAGCATTTGGGGACCTCGCGATGGCACGCAGCAACATCCCTAAGGTAATAATTGAGGACCGCCGTTTTGGCAATTCAAACCTTGACTTCAACTTTGCTAGAGCACAAGCGACCTTGCCAAATCCAACTGGTCTTGTTCCAGTGACACGTATGGCCCAAGAGCATCGACAGGTAAATCAACCACTTCGCCGGGCAAATAATCTGTCGTACGGCCAATACCGTGAAGCCCCGTATGCTAGCCGCACAGCTGGCACAAGCATGGGATCGAACAATGTCCGCGGCCCGGCTGGTGCTGCAATGCCTACGCACGGCCTTCAAAACGAACACCTTTCCTTTGCCATTCCCTTAGCCGCTCGCAACGCTGCCAGTGGTATTACCAACGAAGGAGTGCGGGATGTGCCCCGCTCTTGACCTTCGAATTGGAAGTACACAACCCCGTTTTGGTGGACTCTGGCGTGCGACTGAGTGATCTCTGCTCGATCTGGCAGTATCAAGCCGACATCAACAACACATTTGGATAGCGCGAACCGAGCTTTCCGTATTAGTACTGGCCCTCTCAGAAAGTAGAGGCAAACCGCATCACGAATACCAACTACGATGACACGAGGGTCGTCGACAGATATGCAAACTTGCTGGCAGACGCGAGGCTGCTCAGACATTGGCACATATGTGCCTTACACATGAGCTGCAAGACGAGCGGGTCTGATGTTCTAAAGGGTCTAGTTGCAGTTCTTCAGTCTGAGATCGACTGAATTGGACTTTGGGTCACATCTGCTACGGTCGGACTTGGTTTTATGTTCTGCTTGCTTGGACAGGACACGAGCCTCCTTGGATCACTGCTATGGACATACAGGTCTGAATGATGTGGTTTGGTCTAGTGGGAATGGTCTTAAGGTATCATGGTTATCAGAAATAAAAATGAGCTGTGATGGCGCAGGAAGAGCTCTAGATGTATGCGTTGGCCTGGGAGACAGAAGGACTATTTGCACACCTGCTCACTCTGATTCATTGTGAGTAGAACATTAGCTAGTATCTCAGCACTGGACTGAGGTGACAGACCATTCCAAGTAATACCGAATATGGACAGTAAAGAACCAAATTGGGTAAATTTGTCACCTGACTTCGCGCATCATTCAAACTGCGCGTACGAGTTGTGCATACGTCATGATTGGCCAGATTGAGTCTGCATACTTTTGCTCATTGTCCATTGTCCCCAAAGTGCAAAGTAGTCGAAGCTGCTATGATATTGTCTGCGTTCTGATCCTCTAACTATCCATCTGGTCGGCCCATAAGTCCCAAGGCCTGAGCCATTATCTCATGGCCAAGCTGCAGGCAGCCACTGTTTCTCGCATCCCCGTCAATCGCAAGCGGAAACGCTTTCCCAAAGACCAGGAGTCAACACCGACTGAGTCTGGCCTCGTTTCCTCCGTCGCGGCCACCACGAGAGTCCCCACCAAGACTCATGATGGAGGTTCCAAACCTAGAAGAACGAAAGGCACATCGAAACCTGCCCTGAGCCGAACTAGTTCGTCCTCGAGTCTGGTAGAGTCAGACGTACCTTGGCCGGACCACTTCAAGTATCTATCCCAGTTGCACCGCGCCTTGAATGTCGTATACACATTTTGCTGCACCAGGAAGCATTTCGCAACGACATGGGACAACATCAAGAGTGCGGTGGAAGGACACATCAAAAAGCCCTTGGTCGAGGACGACGTGGCGCAGGTCAAGGCGTTATTGCCGCGGGCGATCAATTTTGCCTATGTGGATGAAGAACACCTTATGGTAACACTTATGGGCGAAGAAGATGGCGTCAGAGGTGGCAGAGCCGACCATTTTCGGTCTCTGGAAGAGGATGAGAGCGCACCCAGAGACAAATCGGAGCCATCCAAAGAACTTCTTCTGTTCGAGTTTGTGGATGGCGACCTGAAAAGACAGGTTGTCGACCCCAAGACGGGGCAACCCACCAAAGCGACCCAGAAACTACGCAATGAAGATCTCAAAATGCCTGTCTTTAGTCAGAAATCGATGCTCAATCTCATCGAAAAGCGTAATGCCAAGTTCACTTCAGCCATAAACACATTCCTCAACCAATGTGCCGAGGAGCAAACAGACCCGGTGGGAAAAATACTGGACCTTAAACAGCAGTATTTACCCTACCCCTCAACCAGTCGTCCTGCAACACCGGGCCCAGATAATCGACTGCAAAAAGCGATCCCCAAGGAACGAAAGTCAATAACGGACATTGTCAAAGAGATTAGCGAGCTCGAGTGGTATACTGGACAGATTGTGCCCGACGGACATCGTGTATTCGATCCTCAGCCGGCCATATATGGTGACCTCAATTTTCAGCTGTCCCAGAATCTGGTGAATGCGCTGTATAACAGCAGGGGGATAACTCAGTTGTACTCGCATCAAGCCGAGGCCATCAATAACCTGCATGATGGTCATCATGTAATCGTGTCTACCTCAACCAGCTCAGGCAAATCGCTGATCTATCAGATCCCAATGCTTCACGAACTCGAGAAGGATCCCCAAAGTCGCGGGCTCTATATTTTCCCCACCAAGGCTCTCGCCCAGGACCAGCGTAGAAGCATGAAAGAGCTCTTGAAGTACATCCCAGGCTTGGAAGACGTCGTTGTCGAGACATTTGATGGCGACACGCCCATGCGAGCACGCAACCAAATCCGAGATGAAGGTCGTATTATTTTCACGAACCCAGACATGTTACACATTACTATTCTACCCCAGGAGAGCGGATGGCGAGAATTCCTTCGGAATCTCAAATTCGTGGTCGTGGACGAGTTGCATGTGTATAACGGTTTGTTTGGTGCTCATGTGGCCTTTATCATGCGTCGACTGCGGCGCATATGTGCTGCTGTGGGAAACCGCAAGGTCAAGTTTATTTCATGCTCTGCAACAGTGGCCAATCCAGAAGAGCACATGAAGACCATATTTGGCGTGGAAAATGTCAAGCTAACGGATTTTGATGGTTCTCCGTCTGGCCGGAAGGAGTTTATTTGTTGGAATACACCATATAAAGATCCAGGCGATCCCTCATCAGGTCGTGGTGACGCTTTTGCAGAGACAGCGAGGTTAATATGCCAACTCATTTTGCGAGGGGTTCGAACCATTGCCTTTTGTCGCGTACGAAAGCAATGCGAAGTCCTGCTAGCGGCGGTCAAGACGGAATTCACAAACCTCGAGAGACCAGAATGTTCTGCTTTGGTCATGGGCTATCGTGGCGGATATTCGGCTCAAGACCGTCGGCAAATAGAGTCAGAGATGTTTGGTGGCAAGCTCATGGGTATCATTGCTACCACGGCCCTGGAGCTGGGCGTGGATATTGGATCCCTTGATGCCGTGGTTACGATGGGGTTCCCATATACGATCGCCAATCTGAGACAACAGAGCGGCCGTGCAGGTCGACGGAACAGAGACTCGCTTTCTGTTCTGGTCGGTGACTGTTTTGCTGTCGATCAACATTACATGCAGAATCCCGACGAGATCTTCACGAAGCCTAATTGTGAGCTCCAGGTCGACCTGCAAAACGAACTTGTGGTGGAAGGGCACATTCAGTGCGCTGCTTTCGAAATGCCCATCAAGGCAGACGAAGATGAGAAGTTCCTAGGCAAGATGTTGCCAGAGATATGCACGGAACGGTTGTCGTATGACCCTCTGGGATTCTATCACTGCAACGAGAGATTTCGACCTCTGCCTTCTAGGTGTGTCCCCATCAGAGATACCGAGGACAATCACTTTGCTGTGGTTGATATCACACATGGTCGTAATGTGGTCCTTGAAGAAGTCGAGGCTTCAAGAGCCTTCTTCACCCTGTACGATGGGGGAATATTCTTGCACCAAGGTCGGACATATATCGTGAAAGAGTTCTCACCTGAGCGCAAGATTGCCCGGGTTCAACTCGTCAAGGTGGACTGGACTACGCAGCAACGAGATTACACAGACGTGGATCCAATCGAAACCGAGCAGGTCCGTCGGGTGTCGGCCAACTCTCTCACCAAAGCATATTTCGGCCGCATCAAAGTCCACGCCGTGGTATTTGGGTTTTTCAAAGTCGACCAGAAGGGTCGGATTCTCGACGCAGTGGCTGTGGACAACCCACCGATTATCATCCACTCCAAAGGTCTATGGTTGGATATTCCCAAGTCGGCGATGCAGATCCTCAAGGACAAACGCTTGAATCTTGCGGCAGGAATCCACGCGGCCGAGCATGCATTGATGTCCCTGATGCCACAGTTTGTGGTCAGCATGCCCGGCGATGTGCGAACCGAATGCAAGAACGCGCTGAAGGAATTCGCAAAGAAGGAGACTCAGCGGAAGAGACCTGCACGGTTGACGTTTTACGACGCAAAGGGCGGACCCGCGGGCTCGGGGATTGCAGCGAAAGCATTCGAGTTTATCGACATCCTTCTCGAACGTGCCGTCGCGCGGGTCTCGGCGTGCCACTGCCTCGAGGGCTGCACGGAATGCATCTGCGACGAGAGGTGCAAGGAGAAGAACATGGTCATGAGCAAGGCCGGCGCCGAAGTCATTCTCAAGTCTCTCCTAGGTATGGAAATCGACGTCGATGCCCTGCCCGAGGGCGAGGAGGAGCGCGTTCCTGCCGGCGTCGAGACCGTCGTGTTTGCCACCGAAGTCATGGGCCGGGATGGACGGAGAGTGCCCGAGAAGGACTTTGTCAAGAAGGAAAAGAGTGATGACGATGCCATCATCATCAAGGATGAGCCTGAGGACTGAGGACTGAGGACTGATTGTCATGTCCATGAAGGCTGTCCTTTTACATACTTTTCATGCATAGATACCTACTGTCTGCATGTCTGTATGTCTGTATGTATATACGAACGAGGAATGAATGACGTGACAAAGATCTACAACATACAACCTACAACCAACGGTAGGCATGTGTGGATGTAAGTATCTTGTGAGCGAGTCAACTGAGCACAACAGAAAGAGACTCTATGATTTTCAACTCTGGCTTTTTCTTCTTCTTTTAAGAGAGTTTGCGGATTCACATCGACATCGATTGTAAGAGTCAACCATCGACCAGCCATGCAGTCATCTAGTGTAGATGATCTAATCTATCCATCGAGTTCATTTTACCATCTACCGATCTACCACGGATGAACAGACGAATGGATCTTAATCTCTCTTTTCGTGAGTATCATCCATCCAACCCCCTCGTCGCGTGGCGGACAAACGCTTCGGCCTCCCTTCTCACACTGGCGATATTGATCGCGCCGGTACCGTACGCGCGCGCCACCGCGGCCTGAACCTCCTCGTCCTCGTAGAGAGTGTCGTTGTCGACGTCGTCACCACCGACACCCGTACCTTCGCCCTCACGCTCGCGCTCAACGGCAACCACGGCGCGCCAGTACGCGTCGTCGCGGTCCTTGAGGGCCGGGTTGCGCACCACAGCGTTACGTGCGATCGAGTACGCGCGCAGATTCGTCGCGGCCATCTGCAGCGCCAGGTTGGCTTGCGTGAGGAGCTCGTCGGTGCGGCGGCGCGCGAGTTCCGCGTCCGCTGAACCAGGGCCCCCTGCTGATGTGGAGGGGAAGAGGTAGAACCGCCCCGTCGCCGACGCGTAGATGCACAGCGCCAGCGCGATGTCAAATGCGCATAGGCCGAGGTATCGCGCCGTGGTGCCGAGCCAGAACGTCCCCGCGGGGGCGACCGTGCTGATCGCCACGGGCGGCGCGTATGTCGCGGTCAAAAAAACGTCCGCGCCCGCGAGGACAAGCGCGCCAAAGACGGCGGCGCGGCGCCACGTCGACGCTTCGTACCCGCCCACGGTCTCCGAGGTCGCGAGGCCCAGGCACAGAACGTGGAAGAGGTGCGGGAGCACCGTGTTGGTCGGGAGGTGGTACAGCAGGTACGAGATTTGGTCGTCGGGGTGGCAGAACAGGCAGTCTCGCAGGGTCGACGGCCCGAAGCGGAGGTAGAGTTGGCGAAGGCTGTCACAGACGTTGTCGTTAGAATTCATATCATACACCATCAATCCGTCCGTCATTCTTATTCGCCGTGGCAATCTGGATCGAGTGGCGGTAGAGACGGAGGTGATGACGATTTTCTTTGTCGTTCCCATGATTTGTTCCGTGAAATCGGGAGGACAGGGAAAAAACTTACGCCGGTGAAGTCAACTTTGCCCTCAACGCCTCGTCCGCGGCCGAGAGCGCCCCGTTCTCGCGCAACATGGCCAGCCGCTCAAACAGCACGTCCGTCGGCACCGACAGCCGCGACTGCGTGGCCACAAAGACATTGTGGTCGGCGATGTCGCCTCTTAGCGGCCACGACGCGTACAGAAAGACGCATATCGACACGAACAGCGCATTCAGCCCACGGCTGGTCCGCTTCGGCAGGGGACGAGGCGGCGGTCTGGTGCGGTAGGCGGTCTTGAGGGCGGCGTAGTAGTTGACGGCGCGTGGGAGGACGAATGTGAACAGGAGAGGCCAGAATGGCTTTATGCTGTTTTCCTCAGGCAAAAACCACCAGTGGATATGTTAATCAATCTGGACTTTTATTCCCTCTCGCGGGCGGTGAGGTGACGAAAAACCCCTTTCGAGGGTATGGAAAGGAATAGGGATAGAGGAATGAAGGGGGTGTACGTGTGTTTGTAAGAGTGGGAGGCTTACCTGCTCCACAGCGTCATGGCTCTGAAGGCGGATAGTCGAGACTCATGCTATGAGTAAAGGGATTGTGTTTAGACAAGATTCCAAGTGTGTCTCGGTTTCTATTGACTGGGTAGCCAGTGCATGGCAAGGCGTGGGTATCTACGTCTGTCAGTATGTAGGGGTGATATTGATGTTTGAGACTAGCAGTGTCAAGAACAGATACGGAACAACAATGCTCCGAGGTCCGACGAGGCTGGTGCTTGACTCGCTGGCAAGGCTGGATCATAACGCCGTAGCCTTATAGTCGTGACTAAGCATTTTTCCACGTATATCACACCCGCTATAGACACATATTCCTCAAATCCAGTCCGATCCCAGAGGGTGGGCGACGGTCGCTCTAATCTGGTTGTAACTGAAGCCATTATCTAAGCCAATCCGAATCACGCTGATCGCCACGGAGCGCTCCCTGAGCACTTACTGAATAGGAGACTGTAAACCTTCAGACTAAATCAATCTCCATGGTTTCAATCGAAATGAAACAAGCGCGCATCAGAGCTTCGGCATCAGGTATTTGGACTCTGTTAGATGAACTTCCTTCTCGTGCCATTACCTCCAAATGCCCTAGACGGTGAAATTGCGTTTTTCCCGGGTCGACAGGTTTGACATGGATGAAAAGCCATGTGTGGTCTTCTTCCATTGACGCCAGCAGGATATAGTTTGGCTCCTGTTCCGTGACTGCACTGGACGAGGCGTTGTCCGCAAAGTACCTTCCAGTCAAGGGGAAGTTGGGGGTGTTGAATTTGTCGCTGAAGCCTTTGAAGACGGAGCATTGAAGTCTCAGCGTGGTCGGGAGGAGTTGTGATGGCTCAAGCAACAATACCGGGTGTACCTTTATACCGTCGGCAGCTTCCCGTGGCATCTGAACCGGATTTATGCTGTGTGCCCAAGACCAAGATGGTACAGAATCCAGAGGAATTTGTCTTTGCTTGTCTGCAGGGGCGACGCACCATCCCAAATCCAATGGAAGACCATCTAGAAAATGCCCGAATCGTGGTTCCGGCTTACCACAGATCCTCGATACCTGACTACCAAGTCCTATGAGCGCAGGTATTCTATCAGAATCCTTTGTCAGACCCAAGTTGGAGTGAATTTCAACCATGGCACGCCACCAGTTTCGGATATTCCGCTCTCTTTGGGCACTTCCGCCGCTCAAAGCGCGGTGATACGCGATCTTGAAAGGCATATTTGCATTCTGATGGCTGGGATCGTCGAATGCTATTGATTCTCTCCAAGCTTGTAAGCCATGAGAAAAGTTGAGGGCTGGTCCGGTTCTCGTGACGTCCAGGTCCGTAGCACTAGGGATTTGGTGAAACCCACATTCACAATTCAAACTCTCGAGGCACTCCCACATGATTTCTAGTGGCGTAAAAAGGACAAATCGCCGAGATAAGAGTCTCTCTTGCAGTACCCAGCCTCGAGTGAGCAAGTCCAACGAAGACGTAGGCGCTTTGGACGTAAGGGATCGTACAGACGGACAGTTCAAGTCGGGGTGTGTTAGGGCCTCTCTCACGTATATTCTGGTTTTGTCGTGTTGGATGCCAGAGACGCAAAACCCCCTGTGGGTTGGATCAGCTACCGAGAAGCATGCATTTTGCCCAGTAGCCGCCGCTACCGTCAGAATGGCTCCTTCATAGACCGAGCCCATCAATTTTGACTCTTTCTCCCAATCCTCGACACTATCCTGAATGATGCAGAGGCTGTCGATCCAGATATATCGGATCGGCATCGGGTCAGCATATTCGGTCCTATGCCAAGTTGAAAACTGCCTGGCAAACGTGATGGCGTCCTGAAAAGTCGGCGTTATCCAAATCCAAGGAATATTTTCTTTGAGAGTGCTTATATTGCGCAGGGTACATCGTGGCATGTGATCTGTATCAATCCATCGGTGGCTGAGACAGAGATAATGCCCTCGAGCTCCATTGCTTTCCACCAATGCTAGCTGATCTGCCTTTGTAATATCGATCACTCGTGTGGGCAACAAAGGTGCGTCAGCGCCATTCCCACAGGCTGGATGGTCGGCATTGCATGTTTTGAACCATGAGAAGACCCTCGAGAATGCTTCCGGAGAACCAGTGTTTGCGGAAATTTGAGTCTGCCGAGGGGAGTTTTTGAGGAAGAAAGGCAAGTCATCATCATGGCCGGGTTCGGAAGGGCTAGACAAGCACGGGAGCCAAGACAGTCTTTGGCGTGCTGCAGGCATCTTGAAGATTTCCAGCTTGATATGCACCGCCTCAGACAGTGTGGTTTGGATATATGCATGAATGTATGCACCGCGGGCATTGTGTTCACTGTTGTACATGACATTTCTGGCTGCGGTAATGCCTTTCTTGTCCCGTAAGAAGCCGAGGAAAGCCATGAAAAAGCATAATGTTCGACAGCCATAGCAGATGTCTTGCTGGCGCGGCTCAGTCAGGCGTGTGTCGGGTTTATGCTGTTCCCAATCACTATTATCAAGTCTCCCAAGACTTCCACTTATATTGTAATTGAGATACGGAAAGTAAGAACGGCAAATCTCACAGTCGTCCTGAGTATAAACCCAGACCCGTGGACGGAGCCGCAGTAGTCGACAGAGGGCCTCAAGATGTTCCGATACAAATCTGGGTGTATATGCCTGTTTTTTGGGCGACGAGCTTTTCCTGTTCATTTGTCTGAGACGGCTCAGACCCGTCGACTCGGTGGTCGAGAAAGGCATCGTTATGAAGAGACCACTTGGTAGAAGGGTGTGTCGCCGCACATATGTCGATCAACTCGAGGCTGAGCTGCCTGAGACGAATGTTGGAATCTGTGATATCTGGGGCCTTGGCGGGGAAACAGTCCCAGTCACATGATGATTAGTTGATGTGCCCAAATGCACCTTTTTGTGGAATTCTCTCAAGATAGCAAAAAGCCTTACCCTGTATCTCTCTGCCTTTCTGTTGCGGTGTGTTGAAGAGCGAACTCGAACTGGGCCCATGCATGAATACCTCACAATAAATCACGTCTTGGAATTGGTATACGCCAACATGCGGCTAGATATGTAGAGAGCATGGAGAATCCATCAAGTGTTTCCTTGCCTGGTTTGATAATTGACCCTGCGCAGGATGAGGGAGCGCTGCCCAGCTGTACAGCCAACTCCAGATTCCAAACACTCTTCGCTACCTGCGCCTCACACAAACTCCTCGCTAAGCCTTTCAAGTTCGTCAAGGGTGTGCCAAAAAGCTCTTGCAGTCTTCTCAGGTAGCATATTGCGGAAGCACCACCCTTCTTCAGGCCGTGTCATTTATTCTTTGCACTGCCTGACCCCTCTTCGGTCTTTTTAGCTGCCGCTGTCAGACTGGTCAGTCGGTTGTCTCGTGTATATAGGCTGGAAAGTCGCTGTGTGCCCACCTTTTGCTTGTTTTTCTCGCATAATGGCTGCTTGGGCTTCTTTCGTCCGCTGAAACTCGGTGCCGGACTGTGTATTTTTCTTTTTCTGTAATCGGATACCCGTTAGCCCAACATCACACAGCTCCGCGGTCTTGATTCGACAATGCCGGGCGCAAATCTGAAGGTGTGTCAATTCGCACCTGTCCAGACTGTTCCTTGATGTTCTTCTCGCGAGCCTTTTCTCTTTGGTTTCCTCGAGTCATGGCTGTGATGGGTGAGACAGAGGCAACTTTTTGGTCTAAGTTGGAGTTGGATACAAGAGACGGTGCAGTTGCGTTGTCGCTAAGTAGCTGCGAGCAGTATGAGGGTGAAGGAGTGGGAGCGCAAGAGGGAGAGCAAAATTAGTTGGTGAAGACCGCAAGTCTGAGTGAGATGAGCCTCCCACAGAGCCGCAGTTTCTCGGAAAAAAGAAATCGCGCACCGACTCGGCCTCATCCGCAGCCAGCCCTACACCAGACACCTTTGTTTCGCCCTCCCACCTCCACATACTTCACTTACACGACAATCTCCAGTCTCTTTGTCAGTAAAGTGTTACTCTGATCGCCGACGGACTGCTTCTCCCAAGATCTCATACAAGGTTGTCGCATACCTGAGATGCACTTGGCGTCAAGGGTCCCCAAAATGGAAACGCGCCCTCAAGTGCGTTTCAGGTTTGGCCGACCCTGAATCGTCGTTCAACCTCAGCCACTCTTTCTCCTCGTCTCTCCCCAGCCTGAGGAAGACATGGCATCTGCAACAGCTGCATGATTTTGGACCGAATTGGGCATCACTTGACTCGATCTCTCGGGATAACGCCACAGGTGGGAGCGTCTTCGTTTCTGAAACCGAGTTTGAAGACTTCTCCGACGGCACACCAACTTGACCAATGGACACGTCCTTCCCGTGAGTGATGCGAACCAGATACTACAGCTTCATCTCGCGCTCGCGCTTATGACGGTGGTGACTCTGAGACCCTATTTCTCTCCAGACCAGATCAATGGGTAAAAAGATGGAAAAAGACCGCTGAAGAATAATTCATTTCTGCCGCTCCCTCCTCGAGTGTTGGCCACTATTCCTCTTTTCCCATGTACATTCACTTCTATTGATGGTCTGGCTGTTCAATAGCCTGCTGTCATCCTATTGTTCTATTCATCAAAGCGTTCGAGCCTGTTAATTGAGCCTACAAATATCTTTTCTTACACAAACCCTGAACATTTTCATGATACCCTGACCTGGAAATAATCATCATCTCCCGAAATCTACACGATAGGTATTCATTCGACTTAATCCAAAAGCAAACTGCAACATGCGCTTCTTCGGCAGAACCCTGGCCGGCGCTGGCTATATTGTGCTCAACATCATCCGAGCGATGAACATAACTGCTCTTTTGGCCGTCATCGCGGCAAGTTCGGTCATGCTGGTCAAGACCTTTATTGTGTCCAAGTTTTTCTTTTTCGATGCCTGCGAGCACGTTCTCCGAGTCGTCATGAGTGGTAAGTTCCCAGATTGTGACGTGGCGGCCGGGTTGTGGTGCTAAGATGTGTCAGGATTCCTCATCCTCACCGAACTCTCTCTTTTCAAGTCATTCTTTTCCAAGAATTGGCCTCTATTCAGCGCCCGGTCGAGTTTTGTGATGCTTGGGCTTGCAATGATCTTCCTGGGGAACAGTCTTCTCGGAAATCTCAACAAACACGCCACCAGTCAGGAAAGCCTGGGTCTACCATTCTGGCGGCTGGTGATAGCAGCTGGAATCATTGTGTTTGTGATGGGCTTCATCAACCTCTTTGCAGTAAGCAGATGGGCATCGAAAATCAGAGATAGGCACTGACCCAAACTTGCAGAGCTATATTTTCAGAGACACCAAGGCGCATCTCACAGCGCGACAAGTCCGATCCCACGGCGCGGTCGCATCACACAAAGCAGACGTCGAGGCTTCCACTCCAAAACCGCCGAGCCGCAAAAGTCATTACCGATCGTTCTTCCTAGGCAAGCGAGACTCATTACCCTCGTATTATTCTCGCAAGAACACCGATCGTGCCAACATGGCCGAGACGCCCAAGATGCACCTAGCCATTTCGAGTCCTTTCCCACAAGATCAACCTCTAGTCCGCAGTGCGCAGAGCCCTGGTGGAGCCAGCTCCAAGTACAGCCAAAGTCCCAAGAGTGAGCGATATGCCATGAGCCCTGAACTCAACCGGCCAGATTTGGCCCATCATCCTGCCATGACACAAGGCCATGCTATCTGAAGTGTGGACAAAAAACAGGAACGGAAACATATCTGAGGGTTAGTGAGGGAAACGACGATGATATGGCTTGATCTCCATGGCATCTACACGCATGAGAACTTAAGTCAGTGGTGACCAGGAGCTTCAAAGGGACCAACAATGGGAGCCGTGGATGTTTTGCTTTTCTTGAATCTTGTAACAGATACCCAGACCCAGATGGCAAGAAATAATCAGACAGTGATGAGTTATGAACAGCAATCAATCGACCCCTGAACAGTGCTTGATGTCTGTCTCTCATGCAGCGGTGCTCAGTCCGCAGTGTTTATTTTACAAGGCTTGATTCCAAGAGGCAGAGGATTCACACCCCAGCCAGTCAGACGGAGAGCGACGCCGTGACACCGTTCGGTTATACCAGTCGGGGAAGAGGGACGCACGAGTCTAGGGTCTCGACCAGCCTATCCGTTTTGACATGTGTTGTTTCCGACTGTATCTCTTGGTGCAATTTGCCACTGTCGCTCTGGGCCTTTTGTCCCATCTCCCTTGTCCACCCATCTCATCCTATCCCACCTTTTCTCCTTGTACCTCTGTCCGTCTCTGTATATCTATCTCGCTGTGTACCCCGTCACCACTCTATGGATTCGTATCCTACGGGTATTGATATGCCTTGTCGACTTTTCTCTACTTGTACTTGTCCCCTGTAGCTGTACTTTTACTCGTAGGTATCCCATATGTACCCCTCCTGGATGTAATATGTCTATGTACATGGACTTGTACTTGTACTTGTACTAGGCTACGTCTGACTTCGACCCTTTGGAATCCCTTTTCCAACCCCCACTCCCCTTTTCCGGTCTACCTTGTTGCCTTGCGTGCTCGCGTTAGGAGAAGACAAGACAAGCCACCAAACGCACACTATGCGAACCAAAGCCCAACCATCCACGCCCCCCCTGACGCCTGACCCCTCCCCTCTCTCCTCCAACTCCTCTTTACGCCCCCATGCCATGCACACCAAGGTACTTACCGAGTACCTTGTCCACTAACTCGTCCGTGGCTCATGTACCATCTGTGCCTTACCTCGATCAGGACATCTGGATACCCAGCAAGGCAAGTCGCAGGTCGATTTCGTGGACCAGCAATTGCGAAAATCGCCACTCGGGTGGGGTTGTTGTGGTTGTAAGCCATTGAAAGCCACCACCCCCTCACCCTACCTACATCGGTACTCAGGTAAGTACTCGGTACTCAGCCGTGCTTGCAAGGCTTGCGGCCCGGCGGATATATTTTCCTTGCGAGTTTGCTCGTGTCCATACATACTTGTCCTTGTCCTTGTCCTTGTTCTTGTACTTGGGGAATTGTAGTTGTAGATGTGGAGTCTCCTAGCAAACCAGCAAGCCAGCTAGTGGTCGTTCTAGCGAATGGATCGAGGTTCTACGAGATGCCTGCTCGAGCAGAGCGTGGAACACAGCCGCTGGAGTACTTGTGCTTGTATCGAGTACTCGTAAAGTAAGGCTGAGCTAGAGAGGAGCAGCTGAGCTTTCAGCTCTCAGCTTTTCCCCCCTCCCCTCCCTCTAGCTACCTACCTACCAGATCTCGTAACCCAACTCGTACTCCCTTGTCCTTAGTCCTTCCCGTGTCCCTCTCCTTTTCCCTTCCTCTTGTCCTTCTGCTTGTGCATCTACTCTTATCTCTCCTGCCGCTTCCCGCTTGCCATTCGCCATTCCCTATCCAGGCCTAAGCCACCAACCACCAGCCGCCGCCCGACCGCCCGCCCATCCGCTTGCCTTTCCCCTCGTCGCCGTTACCACCACCACCGCCGCCACCATAATTTGTCCAGAGGGTTGAGTTTTCAACCAGTCTGCCACGGTGAGAGAGCGAGGCGGCACAAGTCAACCCGAATGGGATATTATGGACCGGATACTCGTAGCCTTGGAGGTACATAGGTCGAGTGGGTAGGCAGTGTAAGCACATGGCATGGTCGGTGTTGGGTCCGTCGACACTACGAGGTTTGCACCTAGGTATGAACTGGATAGCGAGGTATGTTGGGCACAGAAAAAGAGCCGCATCCTCTGATACCCTTCCTGTTACCCGATGTGGACTTGTACATGTACGTGCACCGAGCAACATGTACGTGGACAGACGTGATAGGTAGATGCGACAGCAAGCTCTCAGTAGACACTCGGTTGGCACTCGGTACGTAAGTACGTAAAGTACGTACTACAGTATCCCTCCTCATCTCCCGCCCCGCTGCTCTCCCTTTCCCTCTTCCTTCTCACTTCCCTCTAGGTCCATGTATCTGTCTGTGTATATCCATGTAATCTGAACCTTGTACTGAGTAGAGAGCCCTGCATTCCGACATGCTACCTGGTACTTTTGTGGTATCCATACTAGCGGTGTCAATACTGGGTGTCAGTACTCGTGCCACTTCTGATACTTCTGTTTTCATGTCAAGGGAGGTAGAAGTGGTGTTTGAAACCATTTCTTCAACCGTATATGCGAAAGAAAGATAGAGAAAAAAAACACCCTGTGGTACCATCGTCACTATCTGAGAAGACTGAGTACCCGAGTACATTGAACGTGGGCCTGTCTGGGTCCCGAATAATATCAAAAATCCCAAGTTCTCCTCGATGCAATTCGTATATGTCATTAACGTCGTCCTTTGGTTGTTGGCACACAACACACGAGTCGAGAGGCGTCCATAATCATGTCAACAACAGTGCTCGGTGGCCCGTAGGTCAAAGTATACCCAGAAATACCAATCTCCACCCCAATCCCAACCCGTCTATTCCCATTCACCACATTCCGCGCTTTGCTGCTTTTCTCTCACCTCTCAAGTAAACATCCAGCTCGTCCTCTTCCCCGCCGGACTGCGGCTCTTACTCTTCTCCCGCACCACGTACATCTTGTCTCCCTTCTTCACAAACGCGTGGTCGTTTGGCGTGAGTGTCGTGATCGTCTTGGTCTCCTTGACATACGGCCCCGTGATGAGTTTCCGCTCCTTGATTTTCCGCGTGTGCTCAAAGAGTTCGTCTTGTAGAGAGTGGTCGATGTATTTCTTGATAATGATAAATTCTTCGTCGCGCTGCATGTCACATGTGTAAACCGGAAGAGTTAGCAAGACAACACCCCCAAATTGGTTACACGGATCTGTCCGCGATGCTGAGCAGAGCACAGACCGGACAACAGCAGCCGGGGCAAGACAACGTGTAACATGTAGGAAAAGATGAGTGGTACATACCGGATCCCATTCCCAAGGCAACCCGTAATGATCCAGCGTATCCGGGAGGAGATACTTGCGGTTGACCTTGATGTAAGTCGGACGGTGGAGGTCGATGGCCAGTGTTGCACGCTCGGCTTTCTTCTTGTGGAGCACCTCGTCAATGTACTCTGGACTGTAACCTGTAATTCCAAAAAGAGTGACACAGATTAGCCTCGTGCTCAGTCCAAAATCAACCCATCCCAAGCCATCCCCCCCAACGGGAGGGCTTCGTCCTGAACCATTGCAAGGCTTGTAGAGACCATGCGTGGCTAGGGACGACTAGTAGTAATAGTAACGGCGATAGGGCCTGCGCATACCAGCATTCATGAACTTCTCCTTGACCTTCCTCTCGAATTCCTCCTCCTCGGCCTTCTTCTTCTCCTTCTCCTTCTGTTGACGTTCCTCCTCGTCCCGCAAAATCTTCTTCCTCAATTCCTCCTGCTCCTTCTTCTTGCGCTCCTCCTCCAGCTTAGCCTCGTAGAGAATGGCCTCACGCTCCTTCTTTCTCCGTAGAGCCTCTTCCTCCTCTTCCAACTTCCATCGTCTTCGCTCTTCCTCGCGGTCTTTCTTTATCCGATCGAGGATCCGCTTCTCCTCCTCCTCTCGGTGTGACATGCGGGCAAAGTCGAGTTCCTTTCGGAATTTGTATGGTAGATCGTCTTCTTCGATCGGCTTGGTTTTGGCTGGTTTGTGACTGGAGCGACGGCGGTGTCGTGATCTTGATCGGTCGCTCGAGCAGCTGGAACTGGAAGACCCGTCGCGGTAACGGTGGTGACGATATTCGCGGTGACGACTGCGACTCCGACTGTGATCACGATCACGATCACCTCGCTCAGAGAGGGCACCTGCACCTATATTGACAATCGTAGGTGCCACGCCTGCGCCTTGGCTGGATGCACGAGGGCGGCTTTGTGGCACCTCGAGGAAATTATTCACCTCAATGGGCGGCTCGTAGGTACGGCGACCTCGTCCTCCATATTCGCTGCCTGCGACACTGTGGACTGGCATCAACACATATTCCCGGTCAGACCCCGACGAGCGCCGGGAGTAGGGCATAATGGTTTCGATGATTGTAGCCGTACTGCCGTAGTACCCCTCCAACTACTAGCGTACTTTCAGCCCTGGCACAAGAGGCACGGATCAGATCGTAGGAGCGGTGGCGGTGGGGTAAACGCCCGATTGCTGATGGATATCCCGGGCGCAACGGTCACAACGGTGAATAGTTGGAAGGATAAGGTCCAAACCACTAAACAAACTTTCGATCTGGTGATATCGGTGTCGATCTTGTTCGCTGGGGAGTTGTGAGGAGAAGAGAAGAAGAAAAATCAATCACGGTAATTCAGCTCTGTGGTGGGGAGGCTGCTCGCTTTTATCGTTTTCGTGCAGCAAGCCAGTGCGGCCAATTTGAGCCTGGATCGCAACCCACAAAACAGAACTTGGGGGCCGGGAGGACTAAAAAGGTCGACTGTCATGTATGGTATGCTGGCGATAGCTGAGTCAATCGAAACCCCGGTCGATCCAATGATCGCCTGTCAAACGAAATTTCAGGTTCGTAACGCCATGGCACTTTTGTCTGAAACAAATCACGAGGTCGTACCGCCAGGCCTCTTGTGTGCAATAGGTCTGAGATTTGTTTGAGCAGTCTCCTGGACACCAAGGCCGCCTGATGGCTATACGAATACCTGACGATCTGAAAAACGGAGGATATCTATGCTAAGTATATCGATTGCATAAAAGGTTGGTGTCAATTTCCACCCCTAGGTCAAACCAATCTGGCGGCAATGGACCGCCGTGGTTTGGTGGGCCTATGGAGGCCTGAATGCACGTCTGCTCGAGCCTGCGTCATTTGACATGCTTAGGTTTGGTGTAAAAGGTGGTCTTTTGCTTGCTCGTCTTGAGGCCCGACAGGTGCCAGGAGCATCCGATATTACGAGCAGTCCCCGTGGCGCATGGACGAGTAAAGCAGCAGTTGACTCTCCACATCTTGTCAGAGTTGCCACTGCCGCCTCGGGCATATTCAGGCATGTTCGCTGGGGAATGGCGGGCGTATCCCGTTGGCCAGCAGTGGTGTTGGTCTTTTAGCTATTATGTCAGCGACCTGCTTGTAGGCGTGATCCGTTGCCAGGATCCTGTAGAAGATGCGTATGTTTATGACAAAATCATCCCTCTAGCGGCAAGATATCCAGATATCGGCGATCAGCATGAGTAGCAATCACACCGATGGAGACGTATTCTTGAACCAGGATATTGGCGCAAGAATCCGTCTCGTGATGTTTTCGTGATTGTCTGAAAGCTACAGACTCGAGCGACATTGCCAATGTATTCAGGTGAATCTAAGACCACATCGTCCCGGAAATGACGCACAAGAGAATGCCGGAGTGCAGCTCGATCCAGGAATGTCCTCCTCGTGCAGCAGGTGTGTTGGCATTGGAGCAATCTAGCCTGTGTTGAAATCCACACGCTCTTCAATCGAAAGGGCCCATCACGATCGACCACCAGTCTGTAAGATCTTCTCAATGTGCTGTCGACTGTTCTTGTATGTAGTCTCTTGGTAATGTAATTTCTTCTCCAGATCCGTGATGTCCTTGCTCAGAGATGCTGCCTCGGAAGCCAAGCGCTTGTTCAGAGTCGACGGAGGAACGGCGATGAACCTGAGAGCCAGAATTGTCAGAGAGAAAGCGCAGGCCGTTGGCGAAGGAGTTTCATACATTTTCCCAACCCCTTCATAGACATTTGTGTCTTGTGACAAAGATTTCAGCTCATTGGCCGTCAGTTGGTTGAGTCGAGCATCTCTCCGTTTGGCACTCAATTCTGCCTGCGTTTGCGTGATCTTTTGTTGGGAAAGCAGCGCTTGAGTCTCGACTTCTTGAAGCAACTGCTAGTGGTGAGTAGAGATGGACGATTCGGTGAAGAGGGATCAGACCTTTTGCAACGCAGCGTTGGGAATGGCCATCTTGGATGAGTACAACGTGCTAGCCAGTGGAAGATGATGTACAGTTTTTGAGCCTCAGTTTGACTAGATTGGAAGATTACAACATCCGCACTTCAGGGTTACCGTTCTAGGCAACTTGGAGTACACGCGCCCAGCCAACACCCACAAGCATTCGAGGGGTACCAAGGGCCTAGGTAACTACCGAGGGGCTACTTAGACCCGATGCAGACGTCGGCTTTCCGAAGTTTAGGTGGCGAGGGGTTGGCTGCGATCGCCCCCGGGGCTCTTGAGCCGTTCAGGACCTGGACTTCCAGGCATTGCTTCACGTGTCAGGGCAGCAAATGATCTGCCTGAGGCTTCCTCCTTAGGCCCTTTAGCTGCCTAGCTAAGCTCTAGTTAAGCTGCATCGGGCCCGGCGACGTCATTTGGGTGTCATTTGCCCGCTTGCGAGATAAACAAGTTTATCACCGCAGCTCCACCGCGAACGTTTTTGTGCGTTGTAAGCCCTCGCTTTACTTAACTGCGAAACCCACCTTTTCCATCCGCATCCGTAGCCACCATTAATTCCCTGACTGAGGACCGGTGCCTCTTATAATCCTGGGAACTACCTCCTGGTCGCTATGTTTTCGACTTAACTCCCAGGCTCGAAACGACCGAAAATCTGTACAGCATCTGTCTCGTTACCAGAATGCCCGCATGGCTTCCCTCCATCCCATATCCCCCGCCAGGCCAGCCGGGGTACTGGCATCCCGTCACGAGCACTTTACAGTGGTGTGAAGAGGTACGGCGGACGCTATTCTCTTGAATTACTGAGTTGTCGAGGCTGACACGAGAAGGATTATTACGCCACGTACTACTCCGCCGAGATCATCAACACTCTGACCAACCTTATGTTCATCTACCTGGCATACAAGGGAGTTCAGAGCTGCAGAAAACATGGGCACGATACCGTATTTCAAGTGGCATATTTTGGGTATTTCCTGGTTGGATTTGGCAGTTTCATGTTTCACACCACCTTGAAATGTAAGTTGGTGCATGCAAAGACCAAGTACATCCCCCCTATTCGATCGCTTGATCTGACCCAACCTTGATTCCCAGATCCGTGGCAGTTGGTCGACGAGCTCAACATGATATACACTACTTGCCTCATGGCCTTTGCTTCCCTGTCCTACTCGCAACCTAGACAGATACAAGTCTATCTCGGCGTCTTCTTAGTGCTATTCTGCGCCTTTATTACCGCCTACTACCATTACCTCCAAGATCCCGCCTTTCACCAGATTGTCTACGCCTTGTTGACCGTATTTATCGTCTTGCGCAGTGTCTACAGCATGGAAACGAGTCTGCGACCGTCGTTGAGGAAATCCGAAGAAAAGCACCGTCTGGAACGAGAGAGGTTAGGCCTCTCGGTGGACGTTTCAAGAGAACAACAAGAATATGAGAATCAAAGAGACCTGGAAATCCTAAGAACAATGTGGTGCTTGGTGGCGTTTGGGGTGAGTGTCTTCCTTGGCGGCTTCTACATCTGGAATCTGGATAATCAGTACTGTTCCACGCTGATACGTTGGAGGCGGAGTATCGGCATGCCGTGGGGTTTCTTCCTCGAGGGACATGGCTGGTGGCATCTCATGACCGGCATTGGCGCTTATTGCTATATTGTGTGGGGCATACACCTTCGACACATTCTGAACGGAGATCAAGAGCACTTCCAGATGGTCTGGCCCAGCATTTTCACGCTGCCAGAAATCGTGCGAGTATCAGATCCGCCGGAGAAGGAGAGCAGCAAAGCAAATGGTGCTGCTACTGCCAACGGGAGTGTCCATGAAGCTGCCAACGGAAATGTAAATGGGAGTGCAAATGGCTACAGCAAAAAGACCAAATGATGTATATGAACATATCAAGACACGCAATGGATGAGCTGAGCTGTTGACTTGGATTCCGAGAGGAACCCTCTTCGCTCTTTCTTCCACCCACCCTTCTCCCTCCCCTCGTTTCTGAATAGTGAAGTGCCGGCGATGTGCTGCTGTGTAGGACCCTTCGACCGGAATCCTCGGATGCGGCTTGACGAAAGACACAAGCACCTTGACCTCATTCCCAAGTGCATGTGTTGTGTCCGTGCCGTGGGATACATACTCGGTACATACATACATACCTATGCACAACTTTACGCCAACCTAGAGCGAAGAGGGAAACCCCACAAGTGCCCACGTCCCGATCTCCGAACGAACCAAAGCAGCGCGAGGCTGGTCTGTGCCCTATCAAACATAACAAATACTCGCACTTGAACAACCCCCAAACCGTGACCATTAAGGTTCTTTACTTTTTCTATCTACAAAGACAAGGACTAGCAAAAGGGGGGTCAACTTTGGGACAGAGATGTGCGAAGGCGTCTGCAATGGAATATACTCCCGTTGTCTTCCCTGGGCCAAACATTGGACAATTCCAATCTACTCCCCGAATTGGCTTCTGGGAAGTCCACCAGTCGAAAAGTCTCATCTGGTCTTATTCCAATCTAGTGAGACGCTGTATCCAGAAAAGGAAGAAAGAGAAGAAGAAGAAGACGAACGGAATAGGTGAGGAGGAGCTCTAGCAGAGAAATTTTGTTGTTCGATTGCGCCTGGTCTTATTGGTCCTGTATAACCCCTTTCTTAGATGACACGAAAGCTGTCGATATATTACGAATGGGAAACCCCTTTCCATCTATCACCCCCCAATTTTGCGATTTCGGGAACAAAATAGAATGCCGCCTAATGTCCCCAGCCCTGAAAGGCAAGCTCCTCTCGATTCCCTAGTATATAGAAAAGGTACAAAAGGTGAAACGAGGTACGATATACCCAGACTCGTCATCTCAGAAGAAAGAAAGTGAATCGTCAGAGTGTCTCGTCTCTATGGTATCAAAATGCCCTCGCATACACGGCGATCGACATCTGAGACTTGCCGCAAAGGCCCACGCTCTGCCCGTAGCACGGAACGCAGTTGGACAGCAGCGTGACGGTGCCGGTGATGGCCGCGCCGCAGTAACAGTCGGCGGTGGCCCCGGAGGCGGCGCTGACGGTGCCGAAGAAGTTGGCGCCGTTCTTGGTGATGCAGATGCGGGCGCACTGCGCGTCGATGTTGGCCGTCGCGCTGCCCGTCAGCGTCGCGTTGAAGCCGCCGTTGGTGCTCGGGCTGTCGAACCCGTAGTTCCCCAGCGCGACGCACGTGCCGGCCGAGTTGCACCGCTGCGCCCAGCAGCCCAGGTAGGCGAATTGGATCGAGTCTGCACCCTTTGGCCCTGTTGCGCCTGTCGCTCCGGCAGGGCCTGAGGGGCCTGATGGTCCTGAAGTCCAGATGGACCAGAGGGCCCTTGAGCACCGGTGGCACCTGTTGCTCCTACGAGAAGGTCCGTGAGTGACGATCAAGAAGAGGGTGGAGGGTTTTTTAGGCATATCGCCAAGACGTTTTCTCCGAGTGACTTACCAGTAGCTCCGGTCGGACCTGGGACACCCTGGTCTCCCTGTACTCCTAAATATTGAAGCGTCCGTCAGTGTATGTTCTTTCGAAATATCTCGGGTGAACACCATAGGTTCGGAATGGTCCTCGTTCATGCGACATTTTCCACTCGCGATGCCCCTTCGCAAGATCAAAACCGAACTCCTCCGTATGTAGCAGAATTGGACTCGGTCTTGTGTGGATTTGTCGAGAATGGGACTTGCATGATCTTGGCGGTTGGTAGTCGTACCTTGTAATCCTTGAATTCCTTGTACTCCTTGCGCGCCTGAGCAGATATTGTTAGTTCATGTGGCCCCGAACACGCTTGAAATGCACGAAAGATGACCGTTGCTTACCGGTTGCGCCTGTGGGACCTGTCGGGCCCGAAGGGCCAAAGACGACTCAAAATCAGTATGAGAACACTCGGTACAACAAGGATAGCTGGGAGGTCGAGCGACGCCGACATTGCAGAGCTACCTCGGTCGAAGCAAGACTTTGCGAGACCCAAGCACGGAACGAAAGTCGACAACATTCCACTTACCCGGACGGCCCTACAGACTGTCAGCATCTGAAGCGTAGCTGGTATGTTCGAGACTTACCTGCTGGTCCGCTTTGTTGTGGAGCTCCCACAGCTGCAGCGCAGCTACTGACTCGTGTCATGCTCAGGCTTACAAAAAGACAATCGGATGGCGCCACCAACGGGTCGCTAAAGACGGCCACAATGGTATTGTCAGGAAGGACACAAAATCTTGCCCTGTTGTTGTAAAACGCGGCATTACTCCACATGAGGTTGTTTTGAGTGTCGACTGAAAAGGCAGTGGTGATATCTCCGGGGCTCGCACTGGCTGTGAAATTTGCATATGTTGTTCCAGAAGTGGTACCGAATTGCAAGGCTCCGGCACTGGAGTTCGCAAACAGCTGCCCATTGACCAGATTATAGACCACGGCATTCTGGCAGCTATCTGTAGCTTGTCCGGTTCCGCCGAGGAATACGTTTCCCTGGCGCTTTCTGAAGCGATCATTACCCTGAGATTGGAGCACCATCATAGATAGCATGAATGAATAACTCTCCACGTAGGAGAAAGAGGGTGATGAGTGGCTTAGGCAGTCAGTAGGCGTTGGAGGTTCAGGGACCAAATACTTACGTGGTGTATGCTAAAGGGAGTTGGGAAATTTGGTTCGACTGTGTTATGAACACGGAGCTTGTGCCTGTATATATAGTGTTGATGCTTGTGGGAGCGTTGGTGATGTCCAGCGTCAGATAGTCATAGACCTTTAGAGTAGTGTTTGCGTAAAAATAATAATCAATGCGTATCTATGAAACCCCTTTAGCGACTGGGAAAAGAATACATGGAACTTACTCACAGGGACCAAGACCAGAACTTTTGTGACAACCACTTCAACCGAGCAGTTCTGGTCCGCTCGTCGTAGCACATTTCGGGGAATAGGCTGCGTTGACTTCTTCACGATTCTGTTCTCCACAGCACTGGGAATATAAGTTGCGAAACTATTTCTGGTTAGGGAACGCAAAGTCAAGAACCAGACAGCGATAATCTCCAGCAGAAGCATTGTGGATGGATACAAAGCCCCACTCAAGGGCCAATGAATGACTGAAACGAATGACTAAAAGACACAACTGCTAGAGAGGAAACAAGCGCAGACAGAAGAACCTGATATGAGAGCTGAATATATTCGGCAAGATACCAATAAACGGCCTGACAAGGGCTGGAGCCTCGCGGACCGGACAACCCGAAGGCGTGCCAAATGAAGAATGGAACTATTGCCAATGCTGCGGCCATCATCATTCACTTCGACTCTATCATCACCCTCCCATATTGCGTTGAAAGCCGGAATGCTTGTGTTGCGGGAGGAACGCGCATTGGGCAGGCGGCACGCGCCACCCATCGAAAGTATGATAGATGAAACTGAGCAGGGACATGCCTTTTAGCATCGCATAGGCAAGCTATAGCCTTCTCGTGAGATCGTAAAATGGTATGAAGGTCAGTCCTGATGGCGAGTGTAGTTGAGAGAAGAACAAAATGCGGGAGGCCGAGAGTTCAAAGAGCGTGACTGGCTTGGCGCGTCTTTCCGTGTCTTGGCGCTCCGCTGCCTGATGCCATCCATTGACATGTACAAGTAACTCGGATACGCCTGAGCTGCACCCCTTCAGTAGTGCCAATAGAGAGAACCGCTGTTCCTCCAACAATGGAAGCCATGGCGCCGTGAGCTCAGCAAGGGCACATTTCTATGCCACTTCACCTCGTCCGTATCATCCACTTCCCAAAAATAGTCCCAGTTTACTGTCTTCACTATCTCAGTCGACCTTCCCGCCACAGTTTGTACCTTTGAGACTTCCGAGGCACAATCGACTGGCACATCCCCAATGGCCGGGCCTCCACCAAACCCAGCTACCTCTTCGAACTTCCTCTCTACGCGCCGAGCCCTCTTCGACACCCTCGCCTCTTTCCTGACTGTGGCAACTCATCACATCCTCTATCTACGTCGAATCTATCCACCGCTTTCATTTCTCGCCGCCAGGGCATATAACTGTCCCGTTCGCCAGAATCGTCATCCTGCAGTCTGTACGTGGGTCAACGACGCCGTCGCTGCAGTCCGTGATCAACTCGACAAGAACACTGTCGAAAAGGTTTTGCTGTGCATCTATGAATGTGAGAGCAATCGTGTCCTCGAACGCTGGACATTTGACCTTGGATCTTTTTCTTCGACTGGTCAAGATACCTCAAATATCCAATTCGAGTCCACTCCGCCTGATGATGGCGACCTGCTGAGTGACCAAGTCAACCTGGCCGATCTAGAAGCCAACTTTCGCGCTACCTTGTCTCGGATTAGCACATCGGCAGCCCGACTTAGACCCCTCCCTGAGGGCCCTGGCGCTCCTGAGTGCAGCTTCACGCTAGCTATTGAGGTCAAGGACCGGGCTGATCGTCCCGTAGGGCGAATTGAGAAGGAAGAGCGCAAGTGGATTGCGGCAGAACCACAGCCAAACCCGTCGTCTTCGACCCCAGGATCCGCAAAAGATGAAAGAGCATCGACCACTACGTCCCCACGAACACATGCGGTTCGCCGTGTTGAGGTAGGAGAGCTGCAAATGGAAGTCTGGGTGGAAGAAGCAGCAGCCAAATTTGAGTTTTCCCTCCCCTCAACGTCGTCCGGATCATCGTTACCTCCAGAACAGAGAGCAGCAAATATGTCCTACGGTGCAGGAAAAGAGAAGTTTGATCCAGAGAACATGTATGCCTACGATCTCGAGCCACCGGACGTCAACCGCAAACCGCAAGGGGGAGCCACGACAGACTATCAACGAGGTTGAGTCACGCCATCGCTGGCATGTCATCACGCAGTTTAATTCGGGAATTCAGTCTGTGTGGGAATAGTCACAATTGTCGAGGGCTGAAATCAATGCAACCAGACATAGTCGTCGCAGGAGATGACGGCAGAGTTCCTACGAACTAGTCCCTTACCATTGCTCTAACTGGATCGGCGAGGCATTCCACATTGAGCGCACTCAGGAATGATATCTCAGGCGCCACCACTCTCCATCAACTTACAGTATATGGCTGCGCAGTATGATGGGGCCGATGCGCCATGAAATCGCCGAAGATGGTGTCACACTTTCTATATCCACTCCTCGAGATCTACTCCTGTTCGACATCAAACGGATTTGCGAGATATGATCCAGGCTTCAATGCCGGTGACACGGTCTACAGGGCCTCAACCGCTACATGCCACGCGTTTATATCTCTGTAGCCAGAGCTAAAGGCTGATGCCATAAGATTGCTCGGCTACAGATACCCAGGAGCAGATTGATGATCAGTGCAAACGTTGGCCTTCTAAAGTTGGGTGTTGGCGGCGAGGGACAAACCAATGAGCTATCCTCCTTGGAAACAACACCCCCCTTTGCAAACCGCTTGTGGTCTTGTGTTGGGTCACAGGAACTATCCCGTTTGCTTTGGACAACAGGTGTTTTGTTCAGACGACCTTTTACCGATATAAAGCCCTCGACAAAGCGCGACAACAATAGCACCTCTTTCATTATCACTACATCACACATTATCATGTTCCCCATTCCTTTGGACTGCCTTGTGACAATGATAACCCTTTGTTTGCCTTTGCAGCCTTTATATGCCTGCGGCTATTCTAAAGGTATGTTGCAGTTCTTTTTACCTCTCCAAAGACCAACATTGCTGAGATCACCTTCAGCCACTTTCAAACCGCACATACAACCTATCACCGTTGCTTAATCAACTATCGGCGCTCCTATCAACCCTACCCTTCCATCGAATTCATAACACAATGTCGCTCACTGTACCTGGGCTCTTGGGACTCTTCGTTGGAGTTTCTCAAGCTCTGCAATATCAAATCTACCAAAACTACTCCGGTTCCGACTTTTTCGATCACTTCGACTTCTTCTCAGACCCCGATCCAACACATGGCTTTGTGAAGTACCAGGATTTGGCTGGAGCTAATAATACTGGATTGGCAGGGTTTGCCTCGAACGACGTTTTCCAGAATGTGGTTTATCTCGGAGTCGACTCGTCCAGCGTTGCCCCAGGCGGCAGGCAATCCACCCGCATTGAATCCAAGGAAGTCTTCAACCAGTCCTTGCATATCGCTGATATTAGACACATGCCAGGAGGCATCTGCGGGTCATGGCCGGCATACTGGCTAGTAGGGCCACAGTGGCCAGATAACGGGGAGATTGACATCCTGGAAGGAATCTCACTTCAACCCGTCAACAAAATGGTCCTTCATACGAAAGCCCACTTGATGGTCTCCAACATCTCAGACCCCAGTGTCGCGAATGCCACCGGAATGCAAATGCAAGGCACCTTTACCAGCCTTGATTGCAGTACTGACATCACCGGAAATCCCGGCTGCGCGGCGTCAGGCACCAACAACTCGTTCGGCAAGGCCTTCAACGACGATGGCGGAGGTGTTGTGGCCACCGAATACGGCCCGCAGTGGATATCCATCTGGAATTTTGGACGTGACGAGATTCCCGCCGACGCTTTCAGTGGCAGTCCCAACCCAGAGACCTGGAGAACCCCTGACGCTCACTTCATGTCCGCAGACGGCGGCCCGCTGTCCGAATACTTTTCCAACCTCAGGATCGTCATCAACACCGCTCTGTGCGGAGACTGGACGAACGGGGACTGGGCCAACTCGGAATGCGCGACATTGGCCCCGACTTGCCAGGACTATGTTGCCAATAACCCGCAAGCTTTCAAAGAGGCTTACTGGCTCATTGGAGGCATTCAGGTCTATCAGCCAGTGTCTGGCGGATCGAATATCACGGACGGCCCTTATGCAGGTACGGCGTACCGTCGTCATGTGCCTCGCATGCATCCCCGTCAAACATCTTGACTCGACCGTAGGGTTTGAGATCTGGCGAGGTGTCGATCATACGCAGACTCTAAATCAGTACAAGTGAATGCATCGTGCAGCCTGACTTGGACAGACATATCGTCTGCTCCCAGTTTGTACCCAAATAGCCAAGAGAAAGAGGGGAATATACAGATAACCCAAAATGCTACATGTATGGCGCGAGGAACACCAAGATATAGCAAGAAGAAAAACCCTTTTACATAATGTCAAGAATGACGAGTTATCGTTGACTTAAACACGAAAATTTCTATGGGATCATGTGCTTCGTCGATTCTCTGCGCTTCATCATTGTTTGATCTTCTAAGAGGGCAGATAATAGTTCTGGGTATTCGAATAAACTCATTAGTTTTGAGCCCCAAAATGAACAAAAATGCTTGGGATTAATTTGGACCAATCGCAGATACAATTACTATTACGGTGAAGTCGAGTCTTTTGTACCTCCGTACTCGGTACTCTGTAACTCCGTTGTTGGGAACCGTTTTGGATCATTTTGAAGAATTATATAACTATCGGTAAATATATATATATATATATATATATATATGCCTCGAAAGTAGAGCTTTCATCTCGATTCTCATCTCATCTCATGTACTCATGTACGTTTCCGTCTCAGACGCACCGCACCCTGCTCGTCCTCTTCGTTGAGTGACAAGACCCACGCCTCGTCGTGGAACATCTGGCGCTTGAGAGATCTGTTGATCTCGCGGTCTGACGTCTTTGTGGTGGCGGGGTCGCGCAGGATCTCCTCGACCTGCGGGCTCAGGACCTGGGCGTGCGCCTGCCAGACGTTGTTGATGGAGGCGTAGGCCGACTGAGCGCGGAAGCTGAGGACGCCGGACAGGGAGAGGGCGATGAAGCCGACGAGGGCGACGTGGACGACCAGGCACCCGAGCACGACGAAGAAGCCGAGCGACCGCGTCGGCTGCAGGGCCGCCACGGAAAAGCTCGCCGAGTAGTTGGACGGGACGTCCCAGTACGGCAGAAAGCGGTAGAAGCCGTCCGCCGTCACCGTGTGCAGGAGCGCCTGGAGCGCCAGGGCGGGTGACTTGGTGGTTCTCAGGACTTGCTGGAAGAGGTTGGCGCGCTCCTCGCTCACGCTGCGCATGCTGCCCGCGAGCGACGGATCCTGGTAAAAAAGGACCCGCGAGATGTTCGGGGCGCTCGTCCCGCCGTAGTATGTCGAGGACCACACGCGGTAGAAGTTGAGCGTGAGCGAAAAGGGGTTCACCGTGGCCAATGAATCTTGGTCGTAGTAGCTGTTGTTCTGATACACGGCGTCGCGGTCCATGTCGAACTGGCGCTTGAGCTCGCTTTCCGAGAGTCGCAAAACGCCTCGGTCCTCCAGGGATTCACGCTCCAGGGAAGAAGCGCCGATTTGTCGCAGTCCTCCACCGAGCCCCGCCGGCTCGGGAGTCGACCTGGTGCGATTGGCCTCGATCACCATGTTTTTGGTGTCAAAGAAGCCGTCGTAGCAGATACTGGCGTCGATGGACCGTGCCTGGTGCCAGGCAGGTACGGGGACGAGATTACCGCTGGAGTCGTATTGTAGCGTCCCGTCGGGCTGAGCGGACGTAATTCGAACCCACTGGTTGCGAGGGTCGAACTGCCAATCCGTTGTTGCATTCCAGAAAATCGTCGAGAATGTAACTGTACCAACGTCGTACGCTGTATTGGTGAAATTCAAGACGAGATAAGCATGTCCAAGCGGGATCCATGTCACAAAGGTCATGTTTTCAAATTCGCGGGCCCACCATCTTCCGTCGTATGGGCTGCCGGAAGCGAGCACGTAGTACTGTAGCGATGTATTGTATGCCGGGTCGACGGCACTTAGGAGACCACCAGCACGGGAGTCGATCTGACAAACACTCGTGGACCATTGATCCGATCCTGCTCTGACGGCCGTCGGGGACAACTCGGGCACTGAACAGTTGAATGCAGTCAGGTTGCCATCTGGGGGTAGAATGAGCACTGGCCCGAGCGACTTGACGGGACGGACTGTTCCCACAAAGCTGAGATTGTTGCCGCCCCGGCTGCTCCCTAGCAGGCTCAGATCTTGGAACTCTGGTCGGATGCAGACGACACGGGCATCATATATCGTGGCATTCCCCCGAAATCCCAAGAGATCAGCACGACCTTGGTCGGCCGTTATGGGGAGAAATGACCGAATGACGGGGCCTGTGTCATCAATTTCGGGCTCTTTCACTGCCTCTTCAGGACGAGAAGCCTCTGCGAAGATGGGATACGATGGCTGTCCACTAAGGAATGCGTCGTCGTACCTCGGCATCTCGTTAAGCCAGACCATGCCGTATGTGTCGTTGATCAAGCCCAGTGAGCTGGCGGTCATATTGAAGGATGTCGGGATTGAGGCGGCAGACATATCCGACAGCAGCAGTGTAGAGCTGAACTGGGATAGCAGAGTGGTGCATCCGAGCAGGGAGGTAAGAGCGACGAGGGCGAGAGGGATTTCCAGGTGGCGCCATTTCTGAGCCACGAGTATCGCAATATCCCATGGACCCGAGTTGAGATACCGCATGGTGGAGAGCTGGAGGATGCTCGAAAGGGGAGCTCCTTTCGCCAGAAAGCTCGAGGCGAGGATCGAGGTGCAGAGGATGGCCTGTATCGAGACAGCCCAGCGAATGCACACCGAACACAATGCGACGCTCCTCGCCGCCCAACCTGAGAGCACGATGCTGTGCCAGGTCCTCTGCTCTGGGCCCGAGTACCACAGGAAAGCCAAAAAGGCGTATACACCCGCCAAAACACAGTAGGTGACGACCAAAAGCAGTGTAGGTACAGCAAGAGGCCTCCATGGTCGAGGCTGGCCGACCTGTACCTCGGACAGGCGTGATATTGGGCTCGATTTCAAAGGTTGCTGCTCGTTGACAGTATCATTGGGCTTGTATGAGGTTGGAGCCCCGAGGGTATAGTCGGGTGTGGCCATATTCACACCGTCTGACCGTGTAAGACGGGATGGCAAACATCCTAGAGCTCCCAGGTGAGCCAAACTGGTGAACGAGGCTTTCGCGACCCGGCGGACGACCTCTAACCTGATGATATTTGTCTATCTTTGGATCAGTTTTTCTCTCAAGACCATGGGGAACGAAACTGTTTAAGATTGCCCGTGCCTGGAACCGCCCTGCCGCCATCATGCGTGTTCTATTGCCACTGGGGATAAGACCCTTGAGGCGCAAACTGCTCGGTTACAGATAAGGCAGACTTTTAAGCGTTGTGCATTGTCTTGGGCATTGTGTATTGCTAGCCCCCCCAAGCCACCTCTATGCAGCGCGCCAAACTCCAGAGCGGGAGCCAAGCTGAGTAGAAACTGGCCGCGCCTCACTTTGTTGCTGGTGTAGGGTGATGCCGCCCTATTCTCACCCTGTCCCGCGTGGGGGCTTGTAGTGAATTGCTACCGGAGTGTGCTTTGTCATCTTCGTGGGGACCAATAACAATGGTGATTCTTGGCCCTCAAAGTCAACTGCCACGGCAGAATATAAAAGCAGCGATGCCGGAGTCTCCACTTTCAAGGTTTGGCGAGTGCAAGCCAAAGAGCCGTAGTTGGCACAAGAATTGCAATGGCCTCCTCGCTGCTTTCGCTAGCTACAGATGTGCGAGTCCTTCACTTTTTCACTAGCTACCAGTGTGCGAGTCCTCTTTCACTAGCGACGAATGTGCGAGTCCTCTCCTCAGCCTTTTTGAACCATCTGTTGTTCATGTCTGCCTGATCTTCATCCTAGCGCCGCCACTCAACGAGGAGGAAGTAACATCGACAGCGATGCAGGAGTCAGAATATCATCTCCAGGAGCGGCTCAACAGCATTCTGGTTTCGTTGCATCAAACCCTGCCGTGACTGAGATTCAGTCAATTAGGGAGACTCGAGAGGGCCTTTATTTTTGGCCCCCAAAGTTCTCTATCCGAGTTTTGAGACTATTTCGTTCCCGTGGACTAGCGTTGATAGGTGGTTCGCACTGGTACAGCTCAGCACTGTCTTTCAAGTATTCAGCTTCTGAAGTGCAGTTGATGAACAGCAAAGAGGAGTAGCATTACAAGGTAGAGTTTGGACCCCAATATTCCGGTGCTTGTAACGTCCCTTGCGAACGCCCGATAGATGCTGATTATGGATTCATCTCACAGTGTCGACAGAATGAGGTGCAAGGTGTGGGAGCCATGGTTGTTCCTATAGTGCTGGCGAGCCGGAAGAAGCCACCTTTCCAATCCAACCCAACCCAGTGCAACTCGAACTGGGTCATGAATGTCTCTGCACAATCATGTCCACAAACTCCCCATAGGTCGTCCCCTTCTCCTTGTCGATAACCTCATCAAGATCCGGCTGCATGAAGAGTGCTAGCGTGTTCCTGGCTACCTTGCTCGCGCCGCTCGGCCCACGGACAAAATGCGGCACAGCCTTGAACTTTCCATCCGTAATCATCTGCAGGGCCTCGCCGGTCTGGAAGGCGATGCAGTTGGTGGGAATATCGACTTTCACGACCTTGTTGCCTCGTGAGCGGATGTAGAGTCCTGCCTTGGGGTCGGGAGATGCAGGCAGGATCGGCAAAGATGGAAAGGAGTGAGTTGTAAGTGGTGGCAAGGGGCTGGACTCGTCCATGTACAGTGCCGATGTCAGTGCCGTCAAACAGCCATCGTCCAGGTGGGTGGCACACCACGAGTCCTCCTCAGAGTCTGAAGGATCCGCCGATCTGTCGGATGGGGACGATGTTGCACTGGCCGCTTCGGCAGGGGGGAAATAGTGCAGCAAACGAGCTTTGGGCGTGTGACTGGTCTTGACCACACATTCGAGATATCCCTGCCGGTACTGTGGGATGTGCTTACTGGCGTACAGGTCGATCGCTCGGGCGACGAGCGCTCCGATGTCGATCAACATCGTGCACAGCTCTTCGAAGGTCGCTCGGAACCCAGGCATCGCAGATTCAGGAGGCCACAAGTTTGTCCCTGCGCCCCTCGTGGCGGGTTTACCAGGCACCGGGACGACGGGGTTTTCCAGGAAGAATGACTGGCAGTCCACATAGTAGGATCCTTTCATGGTGTCGTACTGTCCGTCCTTGAGGGCCTCTCTGCCATGACTCCATCCGACCTCGTAATGCGATGCTGCATCGGTGAGAGCGTCCAGGTCCTGCTGCGGAAGTTGCGCCAGATACGATGCGTACGACAGCAGTTTCTCGCGCAGCTCCAGGTATCTGGTCGGGAGGTCGTTGACAACTAGAATTCCGAGTGAGGATTCACCGAATGCTTCTTCGAGTGCTGTGAAGGCCACTGTCCCTTCTGCCAGCTGCTTCAGACTGACTGTCGTCGCCTTCATTGTATTGCCTCAAACGCTAGCGCTGCGATGACCTGTCCTGTCGCCTTCAATGCACACCTTCTCGCAACTCTGCTGTCAGACTCCGCACGAATATTCAGTTTTTGAATTCAAGATACACACGAACGATACATGCTCTCTGACCTCCTTCAGCCTCGGCCCAGGCCCTGTCGCCACTTCAATAACAGCCGTACGAGATATCAGTACCTCCGAGACCGTCCTCCAGTGTGTCGGAGATGCGCGGCAGCAAAAGTCATCTGAGTTGCGTGGCCTTTCGACGTCTGCCAAAATGACCTTCCTAGACGAGCATACACGCTAAGTGCTGACCTATCTCTTTATCTGGACACGAAAGCGCCCTTCTGACGAGTAGCCATGACTAAAATGGTCCTGCGATATAGTCTCGCGGACTAGAAGATTCACGCTACAACTACAATAGCGAGGACATTCCCATCTGTCCAGTAATTATTGCCACTCACACGCGCGTGGAAGTTGACGATATCTTTGCAGGATGCGGTGTCTTTCTCTTTCCATGTTCCGTGGCCGTACCAGGAGGGAGAGCGTGGGAGATGCGGCTTCGCCTCCTCCATACACAGCGTCCGAGGCTGGAGCACCGGGGATAGAGACGAAGAAGAAGAAGAAGAAGAACACCCGCAAAGTCTTCTTCGGACGCATCATCCACAGCAAGTCTCTCAAGGAGGTCGAGATCCTCCACAGAGCCAGCCTGGGCATCGACGACAAGGGCACCATTCTCTTCGTGGACTCGAGCGTCGCCTCCGCCGCCGAGGCATGTGCCAAACACGCGGGCTTCGCCCACGCGGAGACGGTGACGCTGGGGCCGATGCAGTTCCTCTTCCCGGGCCTCATCGACACGCACATGCACGCGCCGCAGTACCCCAACATGGCGCTGGGCATGGAGGGCGACCTGAAGGAGTGGTGCGAGAACTGGACGGACCCGATGGAGGCGTCGTACGCCGACACGGCCAAGGCGCACCGCGTGTACCGCGAGATGGTGCAGAGGGAGCTCGAGAACGGTAGTACTACCGTCGCCTACAACTCGAGCATCCACCCGGACGCGACCAACGTGCTGGCCGACACGTGTCTGGAGTTCGGCCAGCGCGCCGTCATCGGCAAGCTGTGCATCCTCGTGGGCAGCACTCACGGGAACTGGGAGGCCAGCGCCGCGCAGAGCCTGGCCGACGAGGCCAAGGTCGTCAGGCACATCCGCCAGATCGACCCGGCGGGCGAGCTGGTGATGCCGTGCATCCAGCCTCGCGCGGGCTCGTACGTGCCGCCGGAGCTGATGGCCGGGCTGGGCGAACTGTACTCACGCGAGAGCAACAGCGGTGCCAACAACCCGGTCCGGGTCCAGGCGCACATGTGCGAGACGCCGCTCGAGGTGGCCAACATGCACGCCCTGCACGCGGGCTTCGAGAGCTACGCCGACATGTACGACCACTACGGGCTGTTCGGCCCGCGCACGATCCTGGCGCACTGCATCCACCTGACGGAGCGGGACATGCAGGTCATGGCGGCCCGGAAGGTCGGCGTCGCCCACAACGCCAACAGCAACACCTGCCTCACCGACGGGTGGTGCCGGGTGCGCGAGCTGCTCGACCGCGGCATCAAGGTCGGCCTGGGCACCGACTGCTCGGCGGGATACTCGATCTCGATCCTCAACTCGATGCGGCAGGCCAGCAACGTCTCGCGCCACCTGACCATCCACACGGGCGACCCGGGCTGGAAACTCGGCTTCGACGAGCTCGTGTACTTGGCCACCATGGGCGGCGCCGAGGTCTGCGCCCTGGACCACAAAGTCGGCAACTTCCAGGTCGGCAAGGCCTTCGACGCCCTGCTCGTCGACGTCGGCCTTGACGACAACATCAACACAAACGGCTTCGAGCACGACGACATGGCCCTGTTGAAGAAGTGGGTCTTTATGGGCGACGACCGGTCGATACGAAAGGTCTTTGTGGGCGGACGACTGGTCGCGGGGAAGGATCTCAAGGGTGTCACCAAGGGCGTGTCTCTGCCTTGAGTTTCACAAACGAAAGGCATTATGGTAAGATGAGACGAGATGAGACGACGAGATGCGAGATGCGAGATGTGTGCCAATGAGTGTATAGATTCAGTATGCACTACTTCTAGTACCAGTAGCTAGCTAGCTAGCTAGCCAGCCAGCCAGCTACTTCGTCGGCCCCGACGCTACTTGGACGTCTGAGACGATGTAGAATTTGTAAATAGCAAAAACAAAACCAAAAGGCGCTGTACCCCAGACCATTCCGGTCAAGTGCCCGTACCATATCGCTCAATCATAATAGTACAAGGTGAGGGTATCATATGTCATCAAAAAAATCCAACTTGTAATCATGTCGTCGTCAGTTCATTCCGAACAAGGGCCTCCTTGATGTCGGTGTACAAAGGAGGTGAACGATCCACCCGCAAAATCCCACAAACAATACGCCAGTCCATTCCGGACAAGTGCTTGTACATTAGATGGTGTTATTGTACAAGTGAGCGCTGAATTTAGAAAACCTTTTTTTAGTCCTCGAGATTCTTGGAGCTCGGGGCAGGCTTGACATGATGCACGTCGTCGTCGAGCCTGGCCACGGTTCCGTCCAAGATTCCACCTCTCTGAGGACCTGTGAAATGAGTACGACCAGTCGTCACCCATGTAATCGCCGCAATCAGACCGCAGACGCCGACAGCAGCCGAAGTGTAATTCATATTGTCGGCATTAACAGGGCTGACGGACGGGAAGTTGAAGACAATAGCGGCGAACGTGAGGTAGGCGATGCCAATAATGTTAAAGAGCATGCCGAAGCGACCAAGGGAATAGGCACTGTCGATTTCCTCTCGTCCTTGCAGTCGGCCCCAAATGCGAACGAGGAGTGGCATGATGTAAGACAGATAAAAGCCTTCGGTGGAAATTCCGAGCACGGTGTTGAATCCAGTCACCGAGCCGAAGTAGATCGCCATCAGAGCCATGTTGACCACCAGCACGGTCAAGATGCTGTAGGTGGGGACGTGCAGCGTTGGATGAACCTTGCTGATGATCCCCGAAAAGGGCAGTCCATGGTCGCGCGCAAAAGAGAATACAACTCTCGAACTTTGCGCCATAAGGAAGCACAAACTGACCAGAGCGATGACGGTGATAAGGACGGTCAGACCAATTGCACCTCCCACGCTGCCAGTGGCCTCGTAGAATATGGCGATCAAAGGCACTCCCGTTGAGGACGTCTCGATCTCAGTAAGGTTGCGGATGCAAAAGAACGATGCAATCAGGAATGCGAACCCAGTGAATGCACCAATCCACACCGACCAGATGATTGCCTTCGGAGCATGGTGCCTGGCATTGCGCATCTCTTCCGTCATGTGTGCTGTTGCGTCGTAGCCTGTCATCCCAAAGGCTGCCTGTAGGATGCCCAACAAGCTTGCGTACGAGTTGCCAAACCCGGTATTGTTGTTGAAGTCTTTGAAGACGAACGCAGCACTCGCCTTCTCGTGATCCTTGGCTAACATGACGATGATAACGACCACAAAGGAGAGTAGGTTGAAGGTGATCATGACCTTTCCCATCTTGTTCAATAGATGGCGGCCCCAGACATTGACTGCAGCGGCCAGTATCAGGACAAGGTAGCACACCAGACATGTGTGCCATCTCTCAATCACAAAGTCTGGATGTGCGATCTGAGCCATTCCGAGCACGAAGCTGGCGCCAATGAAACCGTTCGCAGCTCCAGCAGACAAGAAACCAATCACAATGAACCAGCCACACAAGTAGGAGGTGAGTCTTGCCCATTTCGGAGGCGTCAAGATTGCGACCCACGAGTATTGCCCTCCAGCCACGGGGAAGGCACTGCAGATTTCGGCGAATGAGTAGGCCACAAAGAGCGAGAAGAAGGAAACGCCGATCCAGCTGTAGATGATGACCGGCGGACCTCCTGCTTGAATGGCAGCCACTAGAGAACCTCCCAGCGCGGTCCAGCACGTCAGGACTGAAAAGGCGAAGCCGATCATGCCGAACAGTGAGAAGTCTCGTTTGAGCTCCTGCTTGTAGCCGAAGCTCTCCAGGTTGAGGACATCGTCGGCCAATGCTGTCGTGTTGTTGTTCGATTCGTGGGTAGCCATGCTGTTAGTTGTCATGCTGTGAGGATACTGAGGGGATTTCCTGCCAGACGTCTCAACTGCTCAAGGCGGTCTTGAGGCATATCAATACAAGTGACAAAGAGACCTTGCCACTCGTTCTCCATCCTTATCTCCAAGAGATTGATAGACACTGAGCCTAGACCTCAAGTTGTCAGGCCTTCCCAGCTTAAGAAGGTGTCAACCCCGCGATAAGCCAGGGTACCACATGGCCATGAGATTACTGAGAACAAAAGTCGCTATCATTGGCGCCCAACTTTGAACGGTGGTGATACCTGTGTAAGCTTGCTGCCCTCGAGATAAGGAGGTCGGCAATGTGCGAAAACGGAAAGCCTTAACTGGCGAGGCGACACGGAAGGATTTGTTGAAGCACCTAGCATTTCATTAGATTTCTCTTTCGGAGTACCGCACGCGGGAATGTCCACTAAGCGAGAATGGGTTGTGGCCCTTGGGAACTGCTGGTTTCTGCTGAAATACCAGGGACTAGCACCAAATCAGTTCATATAGAAGGGGGAAAAGCTTGAATAGATTGCTCAATGCTACACTTAAGGCAGGGGGGCTAAGCGAGCACCGAAATATCCAGATCCGGGACGGCTTCTTCTATACAGGCTCGCAGGAGGCTCAAGAGAAGAGGTCTCGCTTGAAGCCCAAAATAGTGTTAGAACGACACAATGATAGACGGCATAGCTAAGCAGATACCAGTCTGGTTGGATGTTGACACCGGTAAGCTGAGCTAGACTTGGTCTCTGCAGGCGAACATTCTGGGTACTGACCTTGCTCAGGGCATGATGTAGGAGATCCCTTCCCTTCATCATAACAGCGAAAACACGGCCAACCTGGACTGCAGGACGTCTTTGCCATTCTCATTGCGGCACATCATCCGCAGTTGAAGTTCCTGGGTGTCAGTTCAACCCACGGCAATGCACCTCAAGTCCACACCACGGACAACTCAAGTGCGGTCCTAAATGCCGTAGGAAGGACAGATGTCAAGGTCTATCCTGGGTCGCTGAAGCCATTTTGTCGAGAAGAAGTTGAGACACCTGACATTCATGGTGAACACGTTCTCTGCGAGGAATAGTTGCTCAGCGCTGATCATAACCAGGTCCCACGGGCTTGGGTGGTACGAGTCTTCTTCCACAACCGACGACAAACATCGTCAAGGATGTGAATTTTCTCGTTGCCACTCGCGACGCCATCATGGCTCAGCCACCTCAGACAGCGTGGTATGTGGCGACAGGGCCTTGTACAAACGCTGCCTTGCTCTTCTCAGCCTATCCCGAGGTAGCCCACCACCTTGCTGGGTAAGTCAACTGTGTCTCCATGCTTATTGCGGGGAGAGAAATTGTGATATCAGGTCCTCGAATTGAAACGGAATCAGCAGTTGACACTGTGCTTTGGTAGAATAAGCATCATGGGAGGCGCAGTAGGGGGCGATTTCTGCCCTCAGATCTCGAAAGAGTTTGGCAAAACCCTAGGTCAAGGCGAGGGGTTTGGTAACGAGACTCCTTGGGCAGAATTCAATATCTATTGTGACCCTGAAGCCGCCCAAGCAGTCTTTTCGAACCCGGTCGTGGCAGCAAAAACCACCCTTGTCACACTCGATCTCACGCACCAATGCCTCGCGACCAAGGAGATCCGAGAGCGCTTCCTGGGGTCCGAGAAGCCAAGTCAGCTCCGCCTCTTTCTTCACGAGATCCTGACCTTCTTCGCACAGAGTTACGTTGAGTGGTTTGATGTGTATGAAGGCCCTCCATTGCATGATCCCCTCGCGGTTGCGGCGCTGTTTGGCTATTCCAGTGGCATATACGAGGAGGATGGCGATCGCTACAAGGTCAACGTCGTGACAGATGGAGCACATAGCCCACTGGATTCGATCAGAGGACAAGTAGGCAGGACCATTGTGGAGAAAGTAGAGGCGGGGCCAGATGGTGTCGCGAGAGGCGTGAGGATCCCTAGGAAACTGCATACACATACATTCTGGGACGTCTTGGAGCAATGTACGAAGACTGCCGATGAGAGGATGTCGCGGTGATTAATGCTTCATTGTGAGGTCAGTCAGCATCGAGTTGAAGTGTTTGTTGTTGTACAAAGAAAGATCTAGACAAGCATGGCCTGCCGAAGCACCAAGTCTGGGCACCTCTGGGCACCTTGGCCAGTCGGTTGATAAGTGAGAGGGAGATAAGGTCTACCGAGTAGTTAGTGTGACTGCGCTGGAGCATGTCTTGACTATCACCAGCAACCTTACGCCATGTGATTGATCCGCCATTTGGATCCCCGAGCCACTTCGTTCAATCGCTCCCAAACTGCGTTGGAATGCCCGGAGACAGGGCCCCCCATATGTTCAGGACCTATCCTTCCACACGTACAACCCTTTGGACAAGACCATGAATGCACTTCTCCTACTCAAACTAAATCACACCTGCAAGTCGAATGTCGTTGCGCTCTTTTCTGAGGGCGTGTGTATTAACAAGACGATTGACGCTCGCGTTGTCAGAGGGTAGCTTTTACTTCAGTGTTCATAAGCTATCCGTATCATTACTAGCTCCACCCTCGAGCGCTCTGGTTTCACGAGTCAACCAAAGTCAAATTGTCTTCAATAGACTTTTGTCTGCCATCTATAAATTCACCGCAAAATCGGCTGTACTCATGCTTCAGACAGAGTCTGGGTGAAACTGGACTGTGGCGGTACGCGCGTCCACATTGAAGTCGAGATATGGCAGTCTTTTGGAGGTCGAGACTCTAATAATAGGGACGAGGTAGAGGATGTACATTTCTCTGACGAGCCTGTGATAGATGAACCCTTCGACATTAATCATCCCCCTATTCGCGACCTAGAGAAAGTGTTTAGAGGCGGAGTTGAAGGAGAGTGCGTAGGGTTGTGCTCCCCGAATCAGCCTCGAAGGTACCAGAGCTGGTTCCAGTTGTGCAAATGGCACTATGACCCAATCATGGCTCAATTACGCAGGTACGGTGTCCCCTGTAATAATGACAGGATGGCAACCCAAATCCAAGACCAGCGCTGCTGCTCTTGCAATATGTAATACAATGAGGAGGGCAAAACGAACGGATCACTCCCTGGAGCCTTGATGCCACTACAGAGTTGCAGTATTTAAAAGTATGCGATGCGAGCGGCCGGCAGAGGTACTTGAACTTACGACACCAGCAAAATTAGCAGATAGCGGACGAATAGGGTGCAAAGGACCCTTCGATCCCATGCGCCTCGGAAACAGCCATAGACTGGTAGAAAGGAACGCAGTATATTCAAGGTCCACGTTGTGCCGGGTTTGTACGTAGCACAAACAGGATGCTTACCCCACACAAGGCTGTAAAGTCAACCCCCTCCGCCTCCGCCTAACCCTCCTTTTTACCTAAACAATTGCCTAATGTTTTCCCGAATGTGGCTAGTATCCTCTGGCCACACTCCGATACTCGGTCGTCCGAGGAGTTATCAAAGCAGAACCATGTGGAACGAGGAGTCAAAAGATCGAGACGATGCAGCATTTTCGCCAGGACACTGCCTCGATGACTCATGAGTGAAAAGTTCCATTGCTTTGCTTTGCCCATATTTTCACCCCGTGAGTGCTTTCATCTCTGTCTGAGAGTGAGTGAGAGAGAGAGCGTTATCGACAAAGGGATAGATAAACAGGCACCAGGCAAATATGGCATCTTCTTCTGATTCTTCTTCGGTCACATATCCCTCGCCGGTCCGAGCCCCGCCGCACGTTCTGTCGCTGCTGGATCGACTGCATCGGGCGTCGCGGGTGCAAGAAGATGCGATCGAGCCTGCGGAGCTCGAGGCGCAAGGCTTCCACAACTACATGAGGGACAAGTTCATCGCGCTGGATCGCGACAAGTCCGAGTTTGTGTACCAGCTCTGCTGTGCCATTGGGGCCAGGAACGTCGTCGAGGCCGGGACCAGCTTCGGCGTCAGCACCATCTACCTCGCGCTAGCGGTGTCGGAGAATATCAAGAAAGCCGGAGGCGGTGGTAAAGGAGGGGTCGTCATCGCGACAGAGTATGAAAAGACCAAGGCGGACAAGGCGCGCCAGCATTGGAAAGAGGCGGGCGATGAGGTGACGGGCTGCATTGAGCTGCGCGAGGGCGATATCCGCGAGACGCTCAAGGAGGGACTGCCTGAGATTGACCTGCTTTTGTTGGACAGTAAGCTCTTCTGTCCTTCTCTCGCGTTTCCCTTCTCTCCATCATCTCTCTTTTACTTCCTCTCTGTATCTCCCTCTTCATTCTGAGGCAAGCTCGCTGGTCGGAGTCAGCCTTGCAATGCCATCTTCAAATCCCGCCCCCACAACTTGTGATTTGTTAGCATGTTTCCTGCATCATGGACACACAAACTGACAAGATCCACACCGCGGGCACCAGTCTGGACTCCCATGGCGTTACCCGTCGTGAAATTGTGCCAGCCCCGGATGCGCCGCGGCGCCGTGGTCATTGCAGACAACACGATCAGTGCGGCTGACAGATACAAGGAGCTGCTGGACTACATGCGGGATCCGGCCAGTGGGTTCAGAAATCTGACCTTGCCATACACGAATGGGCTGGAGATGAGTGTTTACATGCCATAAACCAAAGGGGCTTGATAAGACACTGTCAAGGTGTTATGGGAAGAGTAAAGATACTCATGGGCAGATTAGGAAGAACGTGTCAACACTTGTCCCCCGTCGGTAAATGTCTGGTGGTGGGATCAAAGTGGCAGGGCAGAAGGGAAGGAAATATACATTGAATCATCCAACATGCGCTGTGTGACTTTTCTTGCTTTTTCATTGAATCCCCCATTCACCGCGTGCCTCTTTGTCATGGTGAATTTCGCAGTGACGCATGCAGGAAACAATGAGGCGCAAAAGTAGTTTCGTGTTCTTGTTCTTCTCCTCCCTTTCTCTTTATCTCCTATTGTCTCCCTCCCTCTCGCTCCAAGCTGGCACCGTCGAACTCCTCCCTGACTTTCGAGTGAGGACGTCCACCTGACTCTTGTCATATTCTGTCCGAGTCCTTCTAGTTTCACTCGACTTCAACGATGAGATCCCTCTATGTCTCGCTGTGCACCTTTGTGCTCGGCCTGCTAAGTTCTGTGCCATTTTCTGCCGCCGAAAATGGAATCCTCTTCAATGTCACCGACGCGCTCCCTGGCGAGACTTCACCACGGAAACTGAGTGATCGAGCCGTCAACGGTGTAAGTTGACCTCACTACCTCCCTATCTTGGTCCCAGATTCTTGCGGAATTCTTTCGGCTTTTGTCGCGTACACAAGTCGAGACACTCCTGAGAAGGTTGCCAGGGTCTGGAATGCCGACTGACTAACTGTCATTGTTAGATCTACATCTGCCAATATCCGCACTGGGGAGGCACCTGTTTCTGGACACCCATTAGCTCCTCCTCCTACAACCAATGTGGCATCGTCACATCGCACGGCGGTTGGGCGTCAATTGGACCCGACAAGGACGTTAAGGTCGATCTTTACCGGTATGTTTTATTCTCGCCCATTCGTACCCCATCACACCTCGCCCTGGCTTTCAATCTATGGGGTAGATGTGCCCCTACTGCCGCTGCATGAGTCGAGAATTCGAGCTAATTTCAGCACTCATAACGTGTCTTTGCAACAGGGATACCGCATGTCAACAACCGTTCTGGAAAGGCCTAGTCCATCCAGGCTCCGACAACGTCCCTGCCCAGGTTGCGGCTCGAGGCCTTCCCCCCGTGACAGGGGATGTGTTTGGCGCAGTTTTTAGAGCGCTATGAACACAGGCCACCCGAGAAACAAAGAGAGGAGAAGCTGGACAGATATGTACGTGTACGGGTTACACCAACATGGAGTCTCCAGGTGGTGGGCGCCACAATGTTCACTGGGGTCCTTGATTCGAGATAAGTCGAGCCCCTCAGACACCAGCGGTGACTGTAAATGCGCGCAATTGTTTCATCATTACGCACCTGTTGAACAGATGGGAATGGCCTAGTTCGAAGGTAGAGCGTTGATGACGCGGGACAAACCATGGAAGATGGTGATGATCTGTCACTTCAAAGACTGTACCGAGTACCTCGAGTGCCCGAGTTGTGGATAGAAGACGTGAGGAGCTTACTCGCAAGGTACCATTGTGGTGTAATAGCGGCAAAATTTCCGCGCCAAATCCTCCCTACGTATGTACATAGGTAGACGCGCTTAGGATGCTCACGACGCGCCTGTACCCCGTAATTACGTCTTCCGATCCTACACAAAATGTGTATCAATGGAAAAAGCACCAGCGCAAAGAAATCTAGCTATTAGTACCTAGGAATTGACCATCATCCTACCCCTTCAATTCCTGTATCTCCCCAATCTGCTCTGCACCCCCGTCGCGTCGTGTCACCAGCCCGACAAAACCTACCTTAGTACCTACCTAGGTAGAGAGTCTCTACTAAAGACTAGACGCATGCCTTCGTCCTCCTCCTCCGCCGCCGTCCAACAATCCCTCAACAGCCTGCTCCCCACGCACGCCCACGCCGCGCCGCTCGTGCACCTGTGCGAATCGCTCCTCGCGCAGTCCCGCCAGCGGGCCTCGCACCTGAAACCCGACGAAGAGATCGCCCGGGCCTACGCATGCTGCGAGATCGCCTGCACCCGGCTCAGGGCCAAGTGTCGCTTGCCGGCGGTCAAGACGGGCGGAGCACCATGCAAGCCGGCGGCGTATAAAAAGCTGGTGGCGTTCTTGGAGAGGGTGTTGGATGAGGATGGTACCGCAACAACAACAACAACAACGCCCAAATCGACGCCGGGTGGGAGGAAGAGAAATGCAGATGGATCGCTAAAGCAGACGGGACTGGACAGTGAGACGGCGGCCACGCCGACAAAGTCTACGGGACGACGACGAAGCGATTTTTTGGGAAAGATCAAGGCGAGCGCGAAGCGCAAGGGCGAGGGTGAGGGTGAGGGTGAGAACGACGGCGAAGCGCCAGCCTACACGATGCCCTCGATCCGCAAACTGTGCAAAACCTTCTCGACACCTCTGCTCGCCCCGCACGTCTACACCGGCACCTGCATCGTGCTGAAACTGAGCGGTCTGTGGCCACCACCGGACGAGGACGACCCAGCAGCCCCAGTGGATGGGAGGCCCCTCCAAGAAACCGTGACGGGCCTCTTGACAGCGCTGTTCCTCATGACGTTGACGCGCATGCAGACCGCAAAGATGACCACTTCCGTGTACAAGACCACGTGCGCGCGGGCCGTGCAGGTCCTGGGATACAATCCAGGGACGAAAGGCGTGGAGGAATGGATCCGCCGGATCAACCGCGAGGGATTCTGTCGGGGCCAGGACTGGTGGGCCAGCGTGCCGGAGAAAGTCTTTGACTTTGATCCTACCGTCGTCGACGACGATGATGGCGGTGGTCACCGTGCGACACAAAACTTCAGAGGTCGACTCGACGCAGATGAGAGCGACAACGACGACGACGATCAAGAAGATCCGATCCTCTCGAGTTGCAGAAGACGCAGGATCCCCGCAGATACCGCACGAGGAAGGAAAGCGGACAACACAATGAACGAGGAAGACGAAGAAGACGACGACCCAGACGGCGTCCTCCTCCCGGGCCTGGCGACCATGATGCAAGACGCGCTCGACCTGCTGAGCGCCGAGCGCACGCGCGACTTCGAGACGTGGAAGAAACAGTTGCTGCGCCGGCTGGATAGGCTGGACAAGACGCCTGCGCAAGGTGGTGGTGCTACGAAGGGGAGAAAGCATGCTCGTGTCGCTGCGCCGGTGAGTAATGGCGCCGTCGATACCGTTGTTGATGTCCCCGTAGCCATAGCCGCGGAATGAATTGGTCCGATTGATGTATATCATTCATCACAAAAATTCAGCTTCTATCTTGGGCTGTACGAGATACTAATAATATAGTCCGCAGATCGGAAGCGAGCATTGGTCTAGCTAGGGAGACTATGGAGATCACTTCCGCCCGCCTTCACAAATCTGTTCCGATGGTGTAGGAATGAATCATCAATCAATCCCCATTCTGCTCTCCTTGTCTTGGGTATCAGATTCTGACGTGTCTTTTCTATTATACACAAAATCGAATGACAAAAGGTGCAACCTGCAATGCAATGCAGTGCTGTGCCCGAATCTGGCCTTTAGTTCCTGTTCAAACGAAGAATAAGGCCAGCGGCTGACCAAATAAAACTCCTTCATTGTCGGTTAGTCGGACAGTCCGTCCAGCATTGGACACGTCCTTCGCCTTCCAACTCCCCCATTTTTTCTCTGTCCCCATTCTAAAATCGTCGTCCTCTTCCCCTCCCTCTCCCTCTCGCTCTGTTGCCTCCTCCACCACCGCCGCGGCGATGATTTCCACGACCCCTCCCCCCGCCTTGTCCATGCTCACGTGGGCGGTTGTGGTATGCCTGGAACTCAGAACTCTCGGGTCTCGGGCCCTGCTGCACCCGGGAATCTCTCTCTTGTTCACTCATGTCGAATTTGTTTTCGATCCCAATCAAGTCGCAGTACGTGCTCGTCTGCGGGTTCGTCACCTCGCGCGGCATCTCCTCTGGCGCGACCTGTAGACGTGGGTCATACAAGGGGGCTGTTACACTGAAGTTCTCCGGAACTTGCAGTTTACCTGGCTTGACTACGTGCTCAGTGACCCATTCCTGCTCCTCCGTGATTCGGTCACGGTAGTACGTGTCTCCGCGGTGTTGTGGAACTCTGTCCTTGGGAGACCCGCCGAGTTGGAGCTCAGAGGCAAACACTCGTTGGATTGCGAGCCATTCTGGGTCGTAGGAAAGCTTGAGAGGGCGTTTGATCTCCTCCTCAGGGGATGTTATCGATTGGATTTCAAGAAGCTGGAGAAATTCCTGGTACATTTCGCATTTTCCAAGGGCCAGGAAGTAGGTCGTTTTGTTGGTGATGTCCTCCGGAAATGGTAGTGGTGCAGAGACTTCAACTGGTGCCTTCTTGACGAAATTGTGTGATAGCGCCGCCAGCTGGTCTTTTAATTCCTGGGGCACATCGTCGTTGCTTTGCACCACCTGCGGCTCCGTGTCTGGTTTCTTGTCACTGTGAGACTGTTCTGGAAGGCCTCCGGCACTTCGGCTGGGAAGCGGTTGTGAATCGAACGGTGCGGAAGGTGGCTTCTGTTCGGCATCAGACAATGTCGTGGATGACTCGATCGAATCATGTGAGCTGTGTACTTCGTGTCGCAGGGAAGAGATGCTGGGCATTGGAGTGAAGGGTGAGGAAGGCGTATTCAGCTTGACGCCACCATCCTCGCTCTCTTCTGATAGACTGTGGGAGATGTCATGTTTCTTAACTGTATCAATATCGGCGTTTTTAGCTGTCTCACTAGAGATTTGAAGAGGCTTGCTTCGAGATGCAGCTGTGTCCTCAATGGCTACCGTGGTAGACTCGTCGTCGTCGCTCATGTCAATATCGATGGCGTCTGGGTTGGCCACCACGGGTTTGGCGGGTTCAGGCACACTCGCTTTAGCGCCATCCAATTGATCCCCAGTGGTGTCTGCTCGATTTTCGGTGCTAGGCAGATCCGATGCAGGATCTGATGGCCCAGTTTCTACGCGCTGTCTTTTGGAAGGTCTTGAGTAGAAGCACCCGTCGAGATTGGGAATTGGGTCCGGATCCTCCGAAGAGAATCGACTTCGAGATGTCATCAGCACCGTACGCTCGAGACCGTTTTCCCTGCCGATTTTGTTGAACGTCTCATCATATGAGTATTGGGGAGTAGAAGCGGCACCAGGTTGTCCTTCTTGTTGCAGTTTCGTCTCTTGGTCCTCTGAAATCGTGGCTCTTTGTTCGGCATCGTCTTGCTGAGCAGGATCCTGGAATTGTTGCCATGCTGACACTTGTTGTCGGTCTTCTGGGCGTGGAGTGACATTGCCGGAGAGTTCTTCGATGAAACCGCCAGCCGAACGAAAGCTTCCATGTTGGGATACCTCACTCTCCTCGTGTGAGTATACGGCAGCATACTTAGTGTGGAGATGTGCCGAGAACCAATACGGCGGCCGCAGTCGATCCAAACACTGTCGTGCAGCTGCGCTCCCAAGCTTCCCAACCGATGAGTCGGCCTCGAAGTCGCGTCTTTTCCGGAAGAGCCATTTATAGTCTCCGTGGTGTTCGACTCCTTGTGGCCAGTCATGCGAAAGGCCAATATCGACCTGGGACCGGAGAGACAACAGTTTTCTGACATCGATCTCTCGAACATGATAGATGCTGTTTATATCCTCCTGATTGTATGGAAGGCGCTCGAAGTGAGGTTTGCGGTAGTCGTATCCTTTCCAAATTCCAGTCAGCCCAGCGATTCTGAGGGGTCCCAATCGGATGACATTGGCAGCTCCCAGGTAGTAGATGTTTGGTGCGACCCATCCGCCATAATAGAGTTCAAAGAGATGGTTGCTTGCTTCATGATTCCCTCCGATGAAGATGGTAAGGTACGGCGCAGTTCGGGTACCACTGTAGTACTCATGGAAGTCTGCCATGCGTCGGTATTTTACGGGCATGGCCGTCACATTGAGGTCATGTTGGTTTCTTACTGCCTAATATCCATTAGCCACCCTGAGGATTATGCATATGGCGATTCTGACCTGAAAATCACCTCCGATTATCAGCAAATCAACACCATCCCATCCCTTTACACGACAAGACTCTTCTACTGAAGCGTAGATGGCATGAAGTGTTCCATGGCCCTAGATCGGAATGTTAGGAACCGGTCACAAAACTCCACTACCAAGTCACTCACACAACCCTCGACAGCGACCCTGACGCCACTTTTCTTCTCCTCTTCAGCTACCGACATATTGCTCCTGGCGCCAACTGATCTGCGTGATGAAAAAGCGCGGCGAATCGCTACTGCATTTTCTGGTGGCCAGTTCAATGTGGGAGTGCTGGAGCCACAGCGATGAAGGCCGCGGAGAAATGTTGCTGGGAAGGAGAGACTGACGAGTCTATTCACCTGTGGAGTCCGTGGCAGAGAGTGCAGTGGCCTTGGAAAGGACTGAGATGTGAATAAGCATGCCTTGTGCATTTAGTTACACAGCAGGAAGAAGCAGAGTTGAAGGGGGGAATCGAGCAACGAAATGTTCCAGATGGTCATCGCCCTTTTTGGCTTGGCAAATTCCGCCGCTTTTACAGATTAGACACATCAACACCTCGACCAAGATCCGATTTCTACTCGAACTCATTCTTCAATGTGATCAATGGGAAAGGTATCGAGAGCAAGTACAATTCTGTGGCAGTAGACGATGCTGAAAACGTCATCGCCTTACCCAACATGTCGCCGTCACCAGGAAAACTTCTCCCCAACAAGGTCTTCTGATAACTTCCATAACTTTTCCGCCTCCTCGCTCGATACAGCTCGAGGATGCGCGTCATGGGATATTTGACAGTCCTTAAGATACGCTCCCCATCCCTCTTTGCCATCTTTGATCTCACTGGCGCCTAGTTTGGGATCTAAGGCTGCAACAAGGCTCGTTGCGGCCCCTGCCCCTAACGTTTTGTACTTAAACTCGCCCTTCTGTGCCCTCGCTGAGATGGCATCCTTCTCTTCCTTGGAAGAATGTCTCGACAGCTCCGTTTCAATGACTCCAGGGTGAACGCTGAGACTCAATATGCCGTGACTTTCGTACAACCGTTTGGTAAGCCCCGTACCGAAAAGTACATTGGCTGCTTTGCTCTGAAAATATGCCTCGATCGGGACATACGACCTGTCTGGGCCGTCATGGATTCCCCATCGTTCGAGAACCGTGTAGTTCGGGCGCTCTTCCATGGGAAGGTCTTTGGATCTCTTATTGAAGTTGACGTCGGTCCATCGAACACCGTTCCATTCGGCGGCCGCGGAACTCACGTTGACCACACGCGTTGTTCCTTTCGGCTCGGTATTTGCTGCTTCGAGGAGCTTTGGCATAATGAGGCAGATAAACAGGAAGTGCCCAATGTGGTTTGTGGCGAAGTTAAGCTCAATGCCATCTTCAGTGATCGTGCGCTCCGGTATTGCCGCAACGGCCGCGTTGTTCACAACCACATTGATGAGTGGAATGTCGCTCCACGAAAGGACTTCCTTTGCCGCAGTTCGAACAGCCTTCTGGCTGGAAAGGTCGAGTATCAGCGGGCGATAATCGACGTCCGGCCATCGTTGCTTGAGCTCATCTACACACTCTTGAAGTTTGGAAATATTGCGTCCTGCAAGGATCAGATGAGCGGGGGACTGCGACGCAAAAGCCTGTGCGGTAGCGAAGCCAATGCCCTTGCGATTCACTCCAGTAATGAGGATTGTTTTCCCTCGAATGGCTTCAGGAAATGCTTTTGCGACATCCAAGGCTTCTGTATTCTTGTTGTATTCCGGATGGGTTGTTGCAGTCATCGTGGATAGGTATCAGAAGGTAAGCCTAAAAAATGGCGTCTGAAGCTTTCCCTTCGCTTTCGTTTGGTCTGGTCCATGATGAGTATTTGTATCTTTCTCTTCTGTCCTTGCCACCTCAATGGATGAAATGCTCCTGATGAAGGCCACAAATTCGACGTTTGGCAATGCGGGGTCCCCTGCATATCTCCTAACCCCGGCGTCTAGCCTCGCGATGTTTCTGCTCCTTTCGGATTTAAACGGCAGTTTTGATCCACGAAGGTTGGTGTCTCGCCTCTTGCTTCGTCCGTCAAATGAGTGGAAGGCTGAACTGATAACAACTGTATCCGACAGCGATTGACTTGCAGTTTGCTCGGCTCGGGAAATGACCCATGATTAGATTGGCACAAACACCCGCAAACCTTGCAAAAGTGCAGACGGTTTGCAAAGAGCGGAGTGAGCAGAGACGCGGACGGGTGGCCTCACCCCCATGTATCAGCAACGTCTCTCGGTTCAGAGGGTTTCGACCCTGATCGTCTTGACATCAGAGGTCTCTGTGCATCCCCTTCATACGTTAGGCCCGCCACTATTCACAAAGGGTGAATCATTAAACGTCGTTCCCGACACAATCCAGACTCAAGTTTGCTGTAGCTTCAACATATCTTTGAGTGCCCAACAAGAGATCGATCTCAAGACCAAGTTCTGCAACTCTCGTCTTCAGTCGATCGATCTCGGCCCGTCTGCGCGCATGCTTCTTGAGCAAAGTATCGTGTTCGATCTTCATTGCCCCAAGGCCGTGTTCAAGCGCCTTGATGTGGCTTTCTTTGCGAGCACGGAATGCCTGTTGCGATACACGATTTTGGGCACGACGGCGCTCCTAGAGTGACGGATATCCATGATCAATCTCGGCGACTCCCAATGATATCGTACCTCTGTCTGGACCTACCAATCTTGCCTGAGCTTTCAGTTCCTCAGTCGCTTTATCACTAGGTCCTAGGCCAGTGGCCGTCGCCGAATTTGGATCCCTTCCGTTGACAGACACTGAAGATGGATTCTGGAAGGGTTCACTCGGCGGGAGAACGATAGATGGGGGTATCCCACCCCAATTAATGTCACTCCATGCCTGCGTATACTAGATCAGAAATTAGCTTAGGACCTAACAACAGGACTCAGAGCAAAGACTTGCATACCGTCTCGGGAAAATCAAGTTCCGGGTATCGACTCTCCGTAGCGGGGACAATTTGCAAGCCATTTTCCTTACCACACCAAGGTATGTCGGCAACAGAGTACGAATCAAAGCCACAGCCAGCGACCATGTCTGAGTCGGTGACGTCCTTGGCAGGGATCGGATCATGGAAGCCTCGAGCGTGGATCCGCGCGCAGGGCTCCTGTGAAAGATACATTGTATGTCCTAGTCCCACCCGCAGATAGACCTTGTGCGATCATCGATTCCGGGATTCAATTGACGACGCAGCTGATGACCACGTAGGCAAGGAGGAGTAGGGCTTTATATTTCGCCACCGTCGGGACTGGCCCGGCGACGCTCCATGACCGAAGGTAGTCGTACCATTCAGATGGCATCTGGGCGTCGTGCGGTTGCGCATGGTAGATTATGCTGATGTTATGAGCTTGGTTGTTCTAACTGTGCGACTAGCCGAAACGAGCATGTACTGTATTGTGAGGGAAGACACCCCAGAGCTAGAGTGTCGGAACCAAGCGAGGTTCGAGGCAGATCAATATCTCTGTGCATGCCTGATCTGGTAAGCTCGATAGTTGACTCATCTCGCCTAGGAGTGACACTTGGTGGAGAGGGGGGTTCGTCTGATGGGTGTGTCTTGTGTCTCTCTATATGTGTGCCTTGGAAGGATATCCACTGCGCGACGGGTCGGTTTGATCCGAGATTCAGGGTTCGCGTAGACTGTGGTGCGTCAGCAAGGCTCTCTTCGTTGACTAACACCGTGGCCACTCACCTGCCGTATACGAGTACGAGGACTTCTGATCTCCGTAGGGCGATTCAGGCGATGCAGGTTGCGAATGGACTTGCTCTCCGACAGGGTGGGATTCTATTCTGCAAACGCCATTTTCGATCTGGCGCCGCGTCTTGTGGCTGCGCTCCATCTCAATTTGGAAGGAGTCACCGTCCCAACCCAATCGGGTTACAACCATATAGGGTCGTCGCTCCTTTCAGTGCCACGGGTGCCTATCATTGTGGAACACTTCGTCTATGCCGCCAGGATTGCACAAATTCCCCCAGGCAAACGAACCAATACCATTGTCCGGCTCAGTCATCATCGCCTTGTGGGCTGTTAGTAGTCTTGCGCGGTGCCCGAAAAGAGTAATTGACGCATCATCCCTAGCAGGATCTGCTTTAGATCTACCTTTAGGCTCGCACGTATATACCACAGCAGTTAATTCTAACTTGATGCATCAATATGGCCGAGGACGGTATTTGCCAAGGCCCCAAAGATCTGAGGATATCTGGTTGAGATTTCTTTGTTTAACGCTCTTGTGCCCTCTAATCCCTCTTCTCCCACTGTCCATCAGCCACCCAGGGCCGAAACCTCCGCCCATAGCGTTTTTCCTGCGGCGTCACATGCCCGATCCAGCCACAGGATACGCTTTAAAACTGCCTGCTTCAGATCCTCAAACTTTTTGATCCCGAGCGGCGAAGTCAGTCTTCTAAGGGCAGCAACGAACCACACTCGCTCTTCTGGTACATCTCTGGCGGCGGCACCACCAATGACTAGAATCCACATCAAAAGACGCTCGGCTTGATGTGATGATGAGATAGAGCGCATGTCGGACTCTCGGAGTGCAGATTTGAGTTGTCGAACTAAGATGGGGATTGGGGCAGTCTGAGCTGGAAGTGGGGAAGATCA
>NW_019174069.1:0-69087 GCF_001642475.1 Fonsecaea monophora
TTTTTTTTTTTTTTTTTTGTGTGTGTGGTAGTCTTGGTGTTTCTTAGTTTTGTTGGTTGTTGGTGGGGTGTGAGGGGTTGGTGTGGGTGTGGGTGTTTGGTTTGGTGTTGGTGTTGGTGTTGGTGTTGGTTTTGGTGTTGGTGTTGGTGTTGGTGTTGGTTTTGGTGTTGGTGTTGGTTTTGGTGTTGGTGTTGGTGTTGGTGTTGATGTTGTTTGTGTATCTGGTTCCGTTTCTGATGGGTCTGTAACAGAACCTGGGAAAAAAGAAAGACATGACTGGGGATATCAGACGGGGTTTATATACCTACTCAGCACTCGACAAAGTGCCAACAATTCAGAACTGTTGAGGATCTCTCTCACGCACACATATACATACGCACAGACCCTCTCTTTCTGGACATCACCTCAACACAACGCAACGTAACGAAGACCGAACAAAAAGCCTCAGTCAGGTTCTCATGTCTCAACTCGTCCAGAACAATGCAGTATGTTAAGAGTTGGATGTGGATGTGGATGGCCAATCACTCGGCTGCAAACCGCACAGTCTTTCGGGGGGATGGTTCAGAACAAGGTTTACAGTTTATGCCATCCATTCACACTGGAGGGCTTTTCTTTGGTTCGTAGACAGGCAGACGTGGTCAACCCCTTACTAGTATTCTACCAGAGGTCACGGTTCACACTTGCACCATCCACAGTCCTTCCCCCCCCCCCTCCTACCTGACCGCGAAGCACGTGTGTGCGACTCTCGTATTGCGCTTGAGATCTCGCATCACTTGTGTTTGTGTTGATACACTGTGCTCTTCTCCCAAGTATCTGTATCCCTGTCTGCGTGGCTGGCTGGGTCTGCGTCTAGCACGTGGTCCACCCATCAAGTACAAAGTTTACTACAGACGTCCTCATATCGACGGCACGGGGTGAGTTGAGTGAAGCACGGGCCAATTAAGCATAGGTTAACGGGCAACAATTCAAGATAACCCCATCGAAGAAGCATAGGCTCGTGGTTGTTGAGGAACCCCATCCGCAAACGCAACTAGAATCAGTCGAGAGTCGAGAGCGATGGTTCTGCTTGGGAATTGATACATGGACTGGATTCTGTTGGGAATGCGAACCAAAAACAAGACGAGCGTAGGGGGTAGACCATTTGCTATCTGTAGCCTCTGCTGGCTGTCTTCCGTCTCTCTACCATGCCTCAGACATCACAGAACCTAGTAATGCTCCCAGATCCCTCGACTGGCAATCTCTCCGACATTCCCATCCAGATCGCCAAAGTACACGCTCTTGCCGCCGCGGGGCCAGTTCACCCTCCCGAGTATTGCCACGTCCTTGTCCTCGAACCACTTCTCCCACGCCTGGACGTCAGCAGGCGAGGCTACCGCAAGACAGAAGTGCTGGTTCAGTCGGCCTGGGAGTTCGCTTCGGGTCGAGGATGCTGGGGTAACCGCTGCTGTCGTCGTCGCCGCCCCTGCATCTGCTCTGGTGGCGAGGAGCAGACTAAGGACGTCCTGCGAAGGTCCGTGGCCGGGGATCACACCGCGGTTGTCGGGCATGGGACTGTCGGCGGCAGTGGCTCCAAGTTGGAAGAGGAGCAGCGTCGTCTGTGACAGGGCGAAGCCGGACATGCGTGGCTACAATTGGCGTATCGTGAGCAATTGGATAGAACGATTTGGTGTGCATGTACGCCAGGTACGTCTGACGAGGAGATTTTCTTACCGTGTTCAAAAAAGGTTCGACATCCAGCACCTTCTTGTAGAACTCGGTCGCGGCGCCGACGTCCTTGACCATTAGACACGTCTCGAGAATGTGCGTGATCCTCGGTGGCTTGAGAGGAGATTTCGAGCCCATAGACTCCTTTGCTGTCGGATCCTGTGCCATGCTTCTCTTTGATGTGCTAACGCTATTAAATCTTCTGGTGATATTGTTCTTGTCCAGCTCCTGCGCTGAAATGAGACGTTGCACTCGCAATCGTCCCAAGACACAGAAGGATGTCCGCCTCATTTATGGTTTTCTGCCGCCGCTGGCTCGCCGTTCTGGCGGTGGTGGTGGTTACATTTTTTCACTTGCGGTTGTTTGTGGTTGTCATGGTAGGGTTTGCCATGTCGTAATGCCTCTAACGATACGCGACTCGCCAGGACGCAAGTGAAGGTCCCCACAGGCTAGGCATGCTTGGATAGGCTGGTGAGGGCAGGAAAGACTTCTAGAGGGGTTGTTGTGTAAGCAGCGTAGGTCTAGATTCCTCGGGCCGTTGTGGGGATCTCGAGGATTGAGTAAGCCGGTGCCTGTCACATTGTCAACTCGTACAAGTATACCCATTTTTAGTCTTTGCGGGGTGTTGTGGATGCAACAGTGGTGGGAATACGAGGAAAGTCACAGATGGTGTGAGGACAATGTATGTTTGAACTTCAGTGCAAGACTCCCCATTCCTTCCTATGCAGCTGCCGCAATTTCCCCTAATTACCGGGAACTGAGAAATGCATTGACTCCCTGATCAGCCTTGTAGACGCCCATGAAGCCCATTCAAACAGCTATTGGGCGATGACGCGCTCGGCGCACTGCAGCCAGTATGCGGCCTCATCCCTACAGCGCCCATTCCTGATGTTGAAAGGCACAGAGAATCTGTGCACCGGCAAAGGAAATAGTCCTTCAGCGCGTCTACCTCGTCATGGTCACCATCAGGATTGGATATAAACCGCCAAAGACCTCTTCATCAGCGGTTGACTGCTTTACCCATAGCGTGATACTACGGCAGTTCGATATTCGTCTCCCTGAAACTTACAGAGCCTGCCTGAAGACGACCTTTGACTCTCTCTCAAGATGCGTGATCTCTCGAGAACTATGGTGACCAGCCTGCGAAGTCACATCCGCAAGCATTCTTCCTCATCCCAGAGTAGTCTATCCGAGAAAAGAACATCTTTCGGCTCGTCGGACTATCGGTCGACAACTCTCGAGCCCAACCACATCGTCGTTGAGGATAGACAGATGGACGACGAACGATGGAGCCGACTGGCGTTTGCCCTTGGAATGCCATACGGCGAGACACAACGTCCCAGTCCAGAAGCCGCGAGATTCGCCCAACAAGTCAGGAGACGGAGATCTGTGAGCGGCGTTGAGATGGCAGACCTCCTCCTACCGCTGCTGGTCTCGGTGGCCAAGGATCACCGCATCATGAAGTGCCGTACAAATACACTCTTCCATCGGGACGGCGTGCCGGACGAAGTGCCCGACTTTGAGGTTCAGGATGGGTGGAAGATGCAGCTGCCCACGCCGAGGCCGACCATTACTCTGGGCTATTCCAGCAGCGCATTCTCGTCGCATCAGCTGGAATTACAACACGGCATTATATCGAACAGCCGGCACGAACCCTGCAATCTCGCCAAGCTCTCCCAGCCTGTGCCAGATGTCTACTGGCCATTCTTCGTTGTCGAAGCACAGGACGAATCGATGCTCGCTGCTCGAAATGCGTCGGCCGGGTCGGCGGCGACATGCAACAACGCCCTGATGATCTTTGCCGGAGCTGCGGAGGAGCCGCAAAGGTACTACGGTGATATGAACTTCCTCTGGCGCTTGAGCAAAGCCGCACAATCCTTCTCCCTGTCCATCAACGGCAAAACAGCTTGTCTCAACACACACAACTCGGAAGGCTGCTTGCCTCATGCTGTGGCAACTATCAGGACCTATCAGCTCGACAATGAGAAAGATGTCGAATCAATGACAGCTCGGATCAGCAGTATCTTGGTGTGGGCCGAGAACTGCCGACTGCAATCCATCAGTGATCTATTGAGCGCCTTTGACAAACGTGTGAAGCTCTGCAGGGACAATAAGGCCCAGAAGAGGTCGCCATATGACCCACCTGAGCTTGTCACCTTCAACACCGCCCCTAGGAGTCGAACGAGCATCATTAAGAGCGTCATAGCGGAAAGCCTCCCCCGATGGAGCCGGACAATCTAGCCCGGGTCTGAAGAAGCGAGCAACAGTCTGTACATACTTGGAGTTAAACTTGGGCTAATTGAATTCGGCATGGTGGAGGAATCAAGATAAGTGCTTAATGAGACAACGACCTTGTGAAAAATTGAATTATCTCCAGGGCTGTCCGCCTCTATCCCTGTTGTGGCTTGACGTGATGAAGATGTGTAGGCGGCAGGGAAAGTCCCGGGCGGGCCTGAAGTTTCCTTGTATAGCGGTGAGTGGTCAGGTGGACGAGTGACAGGAACTTACCTCCTTGGTCTCCTCTTTCCTCATCGACCGGGGTTGGAAGCTGGGGAAGAAGGGAGGCCCAATTTCGTTTGATGGATCGACCAATGGGATATACCTGAGGATATACATGGAAATGCACACTGCCGTAAGTCGACGTTCTATCCCTCTCCAGCTCGCCTGGCCATGTTGAAGCTGCTAAGTTTAGATCCACTTGCAGGGCAGATGTTCTATTCCGGCGGCCCGAGCGTTGGTTCTTTTGGGCGACCTGCAGTGGCTCTCTTGCTTTGTGAGGTGATCAGAGGATTTTGTACCAATAGTCGACGCCCGGTTGTTGCTTCTAAGCGCCAAACCAAGACGGTGGCTCGCCTTAACCCTGATGCCGACCATATCTGGCGCCAACAAACAACGAGCATTACGCGCTGGCCACGTTTCGGCCCCGTTACACCCGCATCTTAGCTGGACTTGGTGTAGAAAAGTGCCAGCGCAACACTACTGAACAGATCAGGCGTGGCTTCATGAGGAGCAGAGGCAATCACAATCGTCTGTTGCTTGCAGCAGACACGCATGGGTCATGGCTTCCTCTCCTGCATCGTCCATTCGCCATGACCAGGTCCTTTATTTGGCCTCGGGCGCATCTGGAGACCGGGTGTCTATCCTTCCTTCGCCTCTCCGCATCTCCTCTCACTGGGACTTGCAAATCCGGGCACCCACCTGGCAACTCTTCACACCAATGAAGCCTACGATGGAGGCCAGATCAGTACAGTCCGCGCCTACAGACGCAGGGGATCAACTACCCACCCGCCTTTCATACAGCTGCCCCCTACTAGAGAATCAACCGATGTGTGTGTCTCATTTTGCTAGACGAATGGTGTCTATCACGGCGCTTCCAAAGTATGCCACTCGCGTGTATACACTGCCAGGCCATGGTTGCCGAGAGGGACAGCCCTTAAAGTGCGGCCATTCTTCCCAATGCTACATCAATTTCTTCATCACTCATCGCAGCAGTGTGTGGACACTCTGGTGAAGTCTATCTGGTCTTCCTGATAATCCTACGAGTCAGTGTCCACATCCTGTTATCCTAAAGCTCTGCTCCTCTGTCTGTCTTGACCGCATACCCACCACAAGCATGTCAACCACCAGTGCTGTGAGTGCGCATTCCGAAGATGACCTTCCTCCTTCGTCCTTCGATGGTAGCCACCTACCCTGGAAGGCGTTTCGTCAGCAAGTACTCGCACAGTATCGCATCAGAGTGATGGACTCTGCGCCAAAGGAAAAACTACCTACAGAGCTTCTGGCAGCGATTGAATCCGAACTACCCAATGTCACCAAATATGAACCGCAAAAGGAACAATTCCGCGATCAGGTCGTCAACGGTCGAGGATTTGGTCCTTCGCCTCTCTTTCCACCCAACTTGCTCCCATCCATCGATGGTGAGCCTAAACTTGCTCGTTGCATGGTTCCTTGCTTCAGCCGAGAAGCCCTTCCCGAACGTGCTCTCAATCGCATTGGACCACTCTACGAACTGAGCGTCCCACGCAGTGGCCTTGGGTGCGGCTTTGCTGGCGCGGCCTTCACGACTGAAGAGCTAGAGGTCCTCCCTTCGTGGCTGGTGACCACTGGCACCATTGTCCACTTCGATACAGGGTACATCTCTCCAGGCGCTGCGCTGTACTGCCCCTTCCTGGTCTTTGAACGCACATGGGGAAACAAGGAACATCGCCTCGAGTCTGCCAATAACCAATGTGCTATTGGTGGCGCATGGTGTGTCAGGGCGCTTCAGATGCTATATGCCAAAGCCTGGAAAGGAGGAATGTTGCCCGAATTGCCCATCGCATTCTCTTGTTCGATCGACAACACCTTTGCTGTTCTGAACATGCACTGGATCGACCACGGTCAAGTGTATTGCATGTCACCACTGTGCAAGTTTGATCTCAGCAAGGACGATCACTTCAGCAGCTTCCTCGTCTGGGTGGACTCGATCGGCAAATGGGGCGTTACTCATTTGCTTCCTGTCGTCAAATCTGCTCTGGCGCGTCTGCGGATCAAGGAAGACACACCACCTCCTACTCCACGTGCTGCTAGGCTGACTCTCGACACCGCATGTCCCAATGAACAACTCATCAAATCTCTGAAAACGACATTTGAAAACATTCCTTGGCGATTCGACGACGACGAGTTCACGCCCGTGAGCAGCAGCACTGCGAGCTGGGGAAGTCCAATGGTCACTGACCTAACCTTTGCGAACTTGAACTATCCACCTGTGCCAGCTCGACCATACGGTGGCACCCCAACCTCTGCTGTCCAGAAGAAACAATTCCTCGCGAATTGGGGGCCGTACTCCACCCCTCCACCAGCATACGCACAGAACAGTGAACTGATGTGGCAAAAACGCCTCAACCATGCCATGGACGAGATCCATGACCTCCAACGCCAGATCCAGGTCCTGAAGAATGACTTCAGTGCATCCGCTGTAAACTGTCAGAGCGAGTTGTCGGATGTGAAGTCAACTATGAGTTCTGTCCTTCGCAAGGAAACTCTCACGCTGCGGAACAGATCGCTCTCTCTGGGCGTGCAGGAGACTTGGTCGATGCAAAACATGCAGCGGAGCCCACTCGTGAACGAGGTTCTTCCACAATTCGTGGTCGACAAGCCCCCGATGCCTCCACGGCATAGACCATTTCACCCACCACCATCTCCAAAACTCCTTTCCCCAGGACTCCAATCTCATGGGCCTCCTTCACCTGGCCTTCCGTCTCCCGGTATGCCTTCACCTACCTTTTCCATCTACAGTGAGACCACCAACATTGTCACAGTTCCGCCTGCGCCACCCAGGGCGGCATCTTTGTTCAAGGTCGCCACTCTGATGGTATCCGGACATATGGCCAGCATGTTCATCCCCAATGTCCTCCTGCGAGTTTTTGTCTTGGGTTGCATCACCGATGTGTGCATCCTGGCTTTTGCCAGCCCGCACCTGCCCAGCTCAGCGGAATATCTCTGGTCACTCTGGAGATCTCGTTGATGCTTGTACACTCTTTGTGCGAGTCATTAATTTGAAGTCCCTATCTCTTTCTTTCCTTTGTACTTTCAGCGGCGGTGTTTTGGTGCAATCTCGGCGGAATTTGGTCAGTCATTCTTTTCACCCCTTATATGGAAGAACCTTTGAGGTCTAAAAGCGGATACTGGAGGAGTTTGGACCACTGATCCCCTATGATGGGCCGGTTTCAATCAGTGTCACGACAATGGAAGCGCTCCGAATTGGGCGGTTTCAGCACTCCAACGGCGAGTGGAAATAGGGATGTCTCCCGAACAGAAGAGCAACAGGCTCTTTCACAATGTACATTATCGATATGGGCTGATGCAGGGCAGCGAGGCAGTTACCAGGTGTTTCCTAGATAATGAGACCACTACTCTCGAGCCTCGAGGTCCATTGCCAAGTACCAAAGTAGGACTCGAAGTCGATGGATAACAGAGGTACCGGCAGCGGTTACCAAAAAAACCCCACAAGAAATCACTTGGTATATATGTTTTCACTCTCTAAATTCTGTCACGCAAAGACCCCCTTATCCACAACTAGGGCGAATCCGAATACCACGAGTTCGAGTCACGGTTACGACAACAAAGTAATCGAGGTCCTGTCAGGTCAAAACTATCCCTCCGGGGGTAGTGGGCATCAGGCACCTCGATTCCTTCCGGCCGTCGTTCCTCCCTCCGAGACCCAGACACCTCCCTCTCCTATCCGATCCGAACCGACGACATCAACCAACTGTAGTATAAAATCCATAGTATAACCGGGCGAGAAAAACCAACCTCCCCCTAAAGGGGGGGGCGAGTTTCGCTTATCACAGACCAGCAGGTTGAGCTGTTCTGTGATAAGTTTTTGCCGTTTTGGACCCTGCTCAGAAGAAGAAGAAGGATGGTTGAGCTAAGACAATCCAAGGCGTGACAGCCCCAGTCTAAATGAATGGTATGTAAGAGGGCGTTTCAAGGGGATCTGTCACACAAACATCTACCTCAGACCCCTACCTCAAAAGGGCGCTCCTGATTCACAAGGGCTTTGTAGGGGAGGAACGGACTGTAGTACGGTGCAGTGTGGGAGATATGGACACAAGGCTGTCACAGACAAGGCTGAGTACACAAGGCTACGACATAGGAACTCTATACACACAACAACTGACGCCAACACCACGTAAATGCGACAGTAAAGGCGGAGGAAAATACAGGATATGAACAAACCCACCAAGGTAAGTCAGGAGAGGTCTTCTGTCATGTTGCCACTTCTGCATGATTCATTCTGATATGAACGACCAAGACAAGGCACAGACGCGGCCTGAACTGGCTTGCGAGAGATGGACAGACTATTAGGATTCATGACCTTATTTCTCGAGACGAGGCGAGAACCACACACCGAACTCCTCACTTCCCTGATACTGGGTGAATGGAAGCTGGTCTTGGAGCGTCGGCCATCGGCGTCCAGCCCCAGATCGAGGCCAGGTCCTGGAACTCGTGTAGAATGATACCAGCTTGTCCAATGCGGTAATCTCCCAATCCGGATCCAGTATCTCCAGCTCGTACGGAAACTTCCGGTCTTCGAAATAGCATAGAAGAGAGAGGAGGTGATACCGCGCATTGATGGGTATGTATCAACATGGTTCAGGTCTTGGGAGTCAGAGACCCCGAGCGGTGGGGGGGTTTTTTTTTTGCCCCTAAAGTCGCCGTTGTTAGGAAACATGGACTCCGGTTTTGTACACATGGTTCCGATGATTGCATGCAAATAGCCCTGCATTTTTTTTTTCCTTCTCAGCTTTTTTGGTCCGCGATCAATCCACCAAGGGAGGTAGGTAGCCAGATCGTCGCTATTTTGTCTTACTGAGGACCGATTACTGAGTACTCGTATTCAGTGCGGATCCACTATACTGTACACTATCCACTGCCCAGCCAGCAAGTCATGTACCTTGATCTGGTTGCGGGCACGTCAGACGCTAGCTACTTCGAGCAGAATGGCTCCACTCCACGGTGATTTGCGCAAGGATAGTCTTTGATAACTTTGCGGAAAAAGAGATATCCTCGCCCTCTCTACCTCTCAAGAACTTTGTATATCGACCTGTGTCTTCGAAAATCGTCGTAAAACAAGTCCTTCCAGATGGACCATCCTCCAGCAACCATGAACGCGGGGGTATGGACGTAATGTGGACATCAATGAGCCTCCACGTCCAGACGATTGACCTCTTCGCCAATAATCTTCGTCCCCTCCTCACTCGACAGGATATCCGTGTGAAACCAGTGCCGGACGCGATGTCCCGCTACCATGAGGACGATGATCAGCCCAAACGCTGCGACGGAGACAAAGGCCATCATGCCAAAGACCCAGCCGACGCCGACGCGGGCCTCCCAGCCGTCGATGAAGAAGGGGATGGCAATCCCAAAGATCGTGCGGTAGAAGTTCATGATGGTGGCGGCCTCGACAGGGTACTTTGTGAAGCACTCGACTTCGTAGTTGACGATGACGGGCACGGCGACGTTGGAGGAGAAGTTCAGCAGGAAATTCCCCACCGCGGCGACCATGTAGTGCAGGTGGTACTGCAGTGCGGCGCCGAAGAGGCCCAGCCCGACGTTCAGGCAGAGGAACGTCGGGAACCACAAAGCGTGCAGTCGGAACTCGGGCTTCCACACGCCCCCGGTCCGGCGGCAGATCCAGAGAGGGAGTCGGTCGTTGAAGGCGAGCCCGTAGAGTTGGCCCGTGATACAGCCGAACCAGGCTGCAAAGGTGACTTCTCAGAAGGATCAGCTGGGATGAGACAGGACAGGACAGGACAAGGGCACGCTTGAGACGGAGTGCGAGAAAAGGTCTTACATTCTGCGTTCTGGTTCGGCGTGAAGCCATAGCCCTTTTCGCTCACGGGCGACTGTAAGAAGACGGCGAGCAGGTTATTGACACCGACGCTCCTGAGCGAGGAATTGCATCAGTATGTCACCATTCTCACACCTGGCTGAGAGAAGAACTGACCAGCCAAAAACAATCATCAAGAACAACCCGCCCAGGATGCCAACAGGATGGACACCGATCCGGATCGGCATGGTCGCCAGATGGAGCTATACATACACATACATCAGTACACCACAATCATCCACGATTGAAAGAGACGACTCACTGCTTCCCTGTTCGTCATCCCTTCAGCGACATTGGGGTTCCGGAAGAGATAGACGTCGACAGAACGCTGGAAGAAAGACGTCGCAGGAACGGGATACGCTGGCCGCCCAGGTCTCGTCCAGCCGGTTTCTTCGAGGAGGAACAAGATCATCAGGGTGACGAAGCCTTCCAGCCCGACGTTGTACCAGTATTCAATGCTCCAGGGGGCGCCGTTACCGACCACGAAGCCGGAGAATGTCGGGCCTGCGAGGGTTCTATTCACATTTTCCAGTAATTAGCAGTTGAGATCATTGAATCCTTGTAGATCTTCTACAGTGATAGATAGGTAGAGAAGGACTTACCCCAGGAGGATCATGACGTTGTAGAAAGCAAAGCATTTCCCTCGCTGATGCAGGAAGAACGTGTCGGTGATGTAGCTCGCGCCCACTGCGAAATTAAACCGGTTAGATATTATTGGTAGACTGCCACACTGCCAGAGATAAAGACTGGCAAGACGATGATTGACCGGACAAACACTCACCAGTCGTCGCGCAGGATCCCGCCAAACAGCCAAACAACCTCGACAGCACGAAGCTGTAGTAATCGCCCGAACCCGTGCACGTCGCCGCCCACACGGTGCAGGCGAGGGTGAGGACCGTCGCCCACAAGATGCTGCCGCCGCGACCGATCCTCCTCGAGACGGGCGACCAAAACAGAGGCCCGGCGCACAATCCAGCAGTGGCGGCCGAGACCTTTCACGATCAATGGCTTGTCAGCAACCTTTCCGTCTCATCCGGGGTGCCTGACACAAAGTAACAAGTAATGGTAACTGTGTCTCTCACAGAGTATGTAATCTCGACTGGAGTCTTGTGGTACAGTGCGCCTTGCTGGAAGACACTGGACACGTTGCCCACGGCCTGCAGCGTTCCTGTGAACCCGGCAAAGGACACGATAAACAGCGTGAGAAGTTTCCGGCCCCGTGACCAGTTCTGATCCGAATATTGTTAGCGTCTTGCAACACTAGAAGCTGGGAAAAGATTGGAGAACCACGTACCAGTGGATCGCGAGGGTCGTCGGAGGGTGCTGGGATAAGTGTGATGCCGGCCTTGCTGTGCGCGGTCGTGACCTTGGAGCTCTCATGGTGCTCGACAGCTTCTTCCTTGGACATTCCGATCGTGTTATCCTGGGTCCTGTGTTATTACTTTTTTTGGCGGCCTGTATCGTGATCGAAAAGGGGATGGAGAACTATTCTGAAAGTCGACGCAGAACTAAAAGCAATGGAACAAGCAGGTCTTCTACTCGCGAGGCCACAAGCGCCCTTGCTGTCCTTTTGACCCCCCATCTCAGAGTCCATGTCTCAAAAGAACCTTCGCCGTTAGCGTGTCGAGACGCTATTACTTCCCCAGAGACCCCAGGAACAGAAGTAGTCACGGTGTTTCACGGGGTTCTTGTACCATTGTCCGGGGCGGAGGATCCACCGTCCATCCAAAGCTTCTTCACCCACGGGGAAACTGCCCGTGGGGGAGTCAACAAGAAACAGTCGCCGAGTATCCATGTCGAAATGACCTGGATCCTCTCCGCATAGCCCAGCTAGCGGGATTCGAGCTTGGTAGGCTAAGCATGGAAATCCATCGGTCGCAGGGGACTAGACCGGAGGCCGGCCTGAGTATAAGGCCTATGGGACTAACGGAACGACCACAGGACCATAGCAGCACAGTTACGTTGCACCGTGGTGGGAGACGAGGAAAGACCCAATCAAAGATGGCCCATTTCACGGCGAATGCACCGATCCAGAATACTTCGATCAGGCTCCATTACTCGCATTCCTATTGGCTGTTCTGGGCTCGGAACCTCAGACGGCCATTCCGAACACCAGCGGATCCACCTACGGAGTCGAAGAAAGCGGTAGGCTGGTTGACCGAGGCTTGCCCCTGATGCTTGGAGCGATCTGAGCATATCGGATCGCTAGCTCTTGCTCCCGAGCGGTCAATGCTGTTGGGTCGACTCCGATGAGTTTGTTCAAAGCACGAGTGAGATCTGGACAGATCAGACTTGGACGAAAGGTCATGAGTGGAGAAAACAAACCTAGCATGATCGAACCAAGACCCCAATGTCTGGCATACTGCGCAATTCCAAGGCAGACAACATCACGATTAAGGCTGCTGAGTGCACTGGAACCTTCAGAGCTGGTCTGCAGAATATGCATCGCCGCGGGCCCGACCAGCGAACAGACGATGAACGGCGACGAATAAGCAATATAGTCGGCCGACCAAGCTTTAATGGCCCTAACAACTTCATGTGCATGTTGAACACACCTTTGGGCGACGGCTCGTTGCTCGTCGGGATCGAAGGGAACGTTAGTTGGTGATCCCGATGGTGATCGAGCGACGTCTTCCGAAGAACAGACTATGAGAGCTTCGTAGGTGCGCGCACTAACATCAATCAGACATCGATAATACTCTGCGCATTCAGTAGTAGTGACCACACTTGGTATAACTCACCTCTGCAGAATGATATTTGTAGTGATGATCCAGTTGCTTCTCGCGAACGTCGAGTCATTGAAAACAAACATGCTCGAGTTCAGCCGGAAGTGGTTGGGCAAGTTCAGACTGAAGCACGTCAAAGCACTTTCCATCTCGGCTCTGGCTTGCGGAGAGACGCCAGTCTGTACTTTCAGATCATACGCCAATGCCATCAGGAAGTTGGCAACCAGGAACCAGGCTCTTTCGTCTTGGTTCGGAGAACCCTGCAGACTCCTCCAGGCAGTTGCCGGGGTAAGGCCCATTGGTGCAGATGCAATCGGCTGCTCCTCATACCACCGTTCATCTGAGCACGGGAGCAGCACCTGCATTTTGTTGCGATCAATCGTAAATGGGCGGCGGACGACCGTTGACGCAAACGTGTCCAGCTCCCAGACTGACCACCATGCACGTCGGTTTTCTTCTCGGAGAACCCATTCTTCGGTAGAAGACCACTGATTGGAGAACAAATTGGGTTGTTGGCAGATATCCTCGTCAACGATGTCGATCTCCAAGTCGTATGCTAGTCGAGCACAGACGCCAGTGAGTGTCCATCCGAACGAGTTGGAGGAATTCGTGTTGTGATAGAAAGATAGCAATATGCAGCCCTGCAAGTACTGGAGTGAGGGAACAAACCCGTCTCCTTGAAGCCGGGTCCCATCTGCATAAATCGACTGAGCTTCTTTCGCGAAGGACTCCCCACGGCAAATGGGCGCAACATCGGCAAAGTGTGCTGCATTTGAGAAGCGAGCCGACAGAGCCATAATGCTGTTCAGCATGAGCCCAACCTCCAGAGACAAGTTTTGCCCGATGGCATCTTCCCGCCTCTTTTGTAGATAGCGAGCATAGAACTGAGGGCGATGCAGTATCGGGACGAAGCCGCTTACGCGATCGAAGAAGAGATCGACTCTGTGAGAAATTAGTCCAGATCCGCCTTCAAGTCTCGAAGTTCTAACAATTGCCTCACTAGGTCGTCCGCAACTGTCAAGTTGTACAGTTTGGGCTTGGGCTTCTGAATCTGTGGTAGTTCTGTCGTGGCTAGATTTATCTCTGTCGCTGATTGTGTTGTTGCAGAAGTAGCATTGACATCTGGTAGATTCAGCGGATTTGCTTGTTTCTCAAGGCATGGATATGCGTCGCTAAAGTGCGCAGACTGAAACCCGTCCTCGAGAAAAAAATTGGACAGTGACGGGCTGAAGCTGGCTTGGAGGTTGTATTGGTCTCCAACCTGGATGTTGAAGCTGGGTTGCTCTGCAAAACTAAAACACATACTTTCTCCATGGTTGTTTTGCGGAGATGAGACGAAGGCGTCCCCAGAGCTCTCTTCAAGGGTCAAGTCTCTAAAACTGCTTTCGCCGGTGTGAGCAACATTTGTAGTATCTTCTTCATCCCGGGCCAGTCTTCTTGGCGACTCAGCTGTGTCCGAGTTGGCTTGCGTGGTATTTGAAAGGCCATCTGCGAAGTAGGCTACACTCGGCTCAGTAACTAGAAGACCGGTATCGATAGACATACTAAGAGAGGTGGTGGAAGCACTGTCTGGACAAGGTCCTCTCTGTCTTTTCCCCTTAGAATGAGCCCCTTGGGCGCAGCGCTCTGGTCGTTTTCTCTTTGTTGGGAAGATACATTGGCTCCCAACACGCAGGCACAATGTACAGGTCGGCCGTCTCATGTCACCTAAGAGTCAAAGTTAGGCCAAATGGAGAAATAGAGGCAGAAGTAAAGTATTCAACACTGCCGCAGCTGGCGAGAGTGCAACTATGAGACACCGCGGGGTGGACTCACATTTGGTTTTCTTCCTTTCCAAGCAAAGAGACATTAGCTGTCTATGCCCCTGAAACAACGATGTGTATTCTCACCTCTTGCACTCTCCACAGGCTCGAATCGGCCACGGTGGTTGTTGGTAGTGAATGTGAGCATTCGATCCGTCAAATGTGTGCTCTGCGACCATCATGTTGTCCCCAGCAGGGCCAACGTAAACTCCTTGCATGTTGAGAAGGACCTCGAAAACCGTAACGCAGGGAAGAAGGTGGGAACGTAGTGAAGAGGATAGGAGACTAATTCAGCTTGCACCAGGCGGCTCTTGTTCTGGGGATGCAAGTGCGGAGAAGAGGGTGTTCGATTTACTAGAAAGGCGCTTCATTGCATGAATCGTGGAGCACTTGAGGGGTCTTGTGGATCTTCTCGAGCTGCCCAAGCATTGAGGCCTAGCGGATGATAGACTTGGGGCGGTCTGGTATCGTCCTGGGCATGGCTTACGGCTTATGCAGCCCAGTTAGTTAGAACCTTCATCGCTCGACCGGGATCCGCCTGATGAGCCGATCTTGCCGCGGTCTAGGGGTCACTGAAACGGAGAGAAAAGCTAGTGTGGCAGCTACTGAAGGAGCGTAGTGCGAGTGGAATCTGTCAGAATTGAGAGTGAATTTCGAAAGACGCAATCAAGTTGAAGAAACCAACACGCGTTGAGAGCGCATCACGTGACGAGGCTGTGACTCCCTTTTCATCGATGCACCGAACAGAGGGAAGGCGACAACCACGAACACCTTGGGCAGATGACATATTTAAGTCATCGGTAACAGCATAATCTACAGTTTCCCTCCCTCCGAGAGCCACACTTCAAACGCCCTGTTAGTATCTGCCACAGAGTCGAATCCCAACATCTTCCTCTGGTAATTGATATCGGCCCAACCCCACCGGCACGGCTTCTCCCAGTCCGCCTCTGCCAGCTCTCTGTCTCGAGCTTCTTGCTCGGGACCATCGTGCATGTGAACTATATTGACTTTAGCAGGTCGCCATAAAAGAGTCTTGGGTACAAAATCTGCATCAGAACCAGACAGAGGTAGAAGGACTTACACATGTATCGGTTGGCAATAGCTCCTTTCACATTGGTTGTAGTTCTCTTCTTGCGCAGCGACTCAAACAGTCGAAGAACAGAGTTTATCGAGGATCGTTTCGCCTCGTCGGAGACTCTGTCGCTGGCTTGGAGTCGGCCGAGCAGAAGCCCAAGCACTAGACCGTCTTCTACGGCCATGGCAGCTCCTTGTGCTTGGTAGGGCAGGCTGGGATGAGACGCATCTCCAATGACCACGACGTTGCCTTTGACCCAAGTCGGGAGTTCTGTACACATATCGTCAGTTTCGGGAGCCTTGATCGGGAACATGACTACTCCTAGAGATGTCCTGAATTCATACCTTCATGATGACACAGCTTCCATTTCAAGACGGTGTCGTGGCAGGATATGATCTTTGCAAGCCTGGATGAAAGTCAGGAAGAGTCAGATCAAACAGGCCCAAAGAGATCACTAACACAGGGTCCCAGCCTTCATATGTCATCCGCATCTCGTCAACATCACCCGCTTCCGTTCTGGACCCAGAAGGCAGATTATCAGGGCGACTGTTGCTGTCAGCCAATGACTCTGCATGTCAAATCTTCACACTCACATGAGAACTAGGTTGAATGCATCGCCATTCTTGACTGGATAAAAGACGCTGTGTCGGTCTGGTCCCACCCAGTTGTAGGTGCAGCGTGAGTTGATCAGTTCGTCGACGCGAGGATCCTGAAACGCCTCAAGTTGCGCTCGAGAGAATGTCCCCCGGTATGCGAGATCCCCAGTCGGCTCAGGAGGCGATGGTTGCCCTACAACAATGTCACGGATAGCGGACCAGAGGCCTGTAACGAGATATTGTCAGCATTCCCAGCCACAAACTCGGGGTTGAACGCGTACCATCCGCCCCAACGACAACATCTGCATCGATAACTTCACCTGTTCGAAGTACCACTTTGGGTTTCTCGGCCGATGCTTTGACGTCGACCACTTCCGCATTCAGTTGAAGTTTGCCTCCGAGTCGAGACACTTCATCTAGGAGGACGCTGTGATAGTCTGCCCGATGGATGACACTGCCTGGCACTCAGTCATCCTTTCCCTCGCCTGTGAGTTCGAGGACAACTTACAACCAAGGACCGTTGAACTCCTTGATCATTTTGTCGGTACCCCACCGGCTACAGAGGATCTTTCCATCTTTATAGCGCTTGAGGTGGTTGGCTTTGACTTGAATGGCTCCAGCGTCGCGGATCTTTTGCTCGAGGCCAAAATATTGAAGGACACGAGCAGCGTTCGGCGGAATCTGAATTCCAGCGCCTATCTAAAATCACAGTTGTCTTAGAAGAAGCACTTGGAGTACTGGCAATGCCACGTACAGGTGATATTGCCGGTGCCTTTTCGAGAACAGTCACTTCACATCCGCCGCGCAGACACGATATTGCTGCGGCTAGGCCACCTATTGCAATGTGAGCAAGTCATCGAGACAGACAGGGTGTTCTTCGTTGTTCTTTACCGATGCCAGCGCCTACCACGATAACCTTGAACGGCTGCTTCGTCTGCTTGAAGGTCAGCTTATTCCTGGACCATAGTTCAGCGTCATCACGCACAGCATTGGACTCTCCACTCATTATTCAGAGGATATTCACTTGATCTAGAAGAAAAGTGGTGGTATTTGCAAAGAGTTGACCCTACAAAGTCAAGTTGTTGCTGACTGAAGGAACGAGGCACGGCTCTGATATACGATTTTCCTAGAAACCCACTTGGGCAAATGGACTTCAAGGAGACCCTCGTCTACTTTTCCACGAGCCCATTAACGGAAATACGGCTCTCTCCACCTTTTGCTAGGCTGTGAGGTGGCGAGGTGGACGGTGGTTCTGTGGGGGACGGGTTATACGGCCCATCATCTCGTCTTCGGAACGCCGTCATTTGCTTCCGACTTGGTGCGTCCGCTTCGGGGCCATTTCCACATTCAACATTCGCATGGAGTGAATGTTGTCAACTGCCTCTCTATACCACATGGGAGGTACGGTCTTCCACGGTGTGAAAGAAATGCAGCACCCATCGGCACGGGGACGATGCATCCGACTCACAATATCTATTTCCGCGCCCGCCCACCCTTTTGTGCTACATTGGGTGGCTGAGCATCCCTCTTTCTGATACGCGACATCTACCGAGCCTGCACGTCTGACACGGTAAAATACTGCTGTTGCCTGAGAACAGTTCTGGGTTGATTTCTTGGCCCTGCGTGCGAGACACCAATGGTCATGAAGGCCACTGACGGAATCTGCCAGGGTGAGTCGTGTTTTTTCCGCAATAAGATCTGGGCCTCGTCCCCTCTTCCCTCGCTGACTCTACGAAGATGTTTCGGTTCCAGTGCTCATTGTAGGTGCCGGTCCAGCCGGTGCCACCACCGCTTTACTGCTCGGTCGCTATGGCATTCCGTCGATTGTTATTTCTCGCCATCGAAGCACCGCCAACACGCCGAGGGCACACATCTTCAACCAGCGGGCAATGGAAGTGCTCCGCGATGCTGGAACTGAAGGCGTCGTCAAGGATGTCGCGTCAACCAGGGAGCAGATCGCCCATGTCACTTGGCTGCATACCCTGAGTGGCGAGGAGTATGGGCGAGTGTACGCGTGGGGGACAAGATCCGATCGCATAGGAGACTATCTCGTCGCAAGTCCCTGTGAGATGTCTGACCTGCCACAGAGCGTGCTGGAGCCCATCTTGGTCGAGGAAGCCACAAAGCTGGGAGCAGAGTTCCGATTCTCCACCGAGTTTCTCTCACAGCGACAACTTCTCGATGGGCGGGTTGTGACAACTGTGCGCGATCGGGCGACTTCTGCAATCTACAACATCACCGCGCAATATCTGGTGGGCGCCGATGGTGCGAGGAGTTCAGTCATCTCCAGCCTTGGAATTCCCGTCGATGGAGAACAGCTCAGCAATGCCTTTGGCGTCCACATCAAAGCAGATCTGAGCAAATACTTCATCCACCGTCCGGGTTCTATGGTATGGATCTTGAACCCAGACGCACCAGACTGGTCATCCCATGGGTCCATCAGGATGGTGAGGCCGTGGGATGAATTCCTTGTGTCAATGCATACGGCCAAGGATGTCGACTACGACCCTTGCACGGAAGATGTCATGCAGCGACTGCGCCAGATGATCGGCGACGACTCCGTCCAAGTTGAACTGTTGAACTTTTCTCCCTGGACCATCAATGACCAAGTGGCACGGACGTGGCAGAAAGGCAACGTCTTCTGCATCGGCGACGCTGTTCATCGGCATCCACCGTTCAACGGCCTCGGCTCAAACACCTGCATTAGCGATGCGTTCAACCTTGCTTGGAAACTGGCGTACGTGGTGCGCGGCATTGCGCACCCGTCGATCCTTGAAACGCTGACCCTTGAACGGAAACCGGTTGGTGACGGGATCGTGCGAAGGGCCAACGACGGACTGCTCGTCCACAAGAAGCTGTGGGCACTGATGGGCTCGACCACAGCGGAACGCGCAGTTGTGTCGGAATTGCTGCAGGCCGCAAGCGTCGAGGGCCAACGCCTGAGAGATGAACTGCGCGGGATCATCGAGGAGACGGACGATGAGTTCAACGCCTTGGGCATACAGATGAATCAGATCTACTCGCCGTCGTCTCCTCTTGTCCTGGTCGAGGAGGGCGACCGGCCACCCGACCTTGCTGGGGTAAACCTGCTGAAACAGCAAGTGATCTCGACGTTTCCCGGCTTCCATCTGCCGCACGTGTGGGTGGTGAAGGATGGGCAGACGGAGCGCACGTCGACGCTAGACCTGGCCGGACGAGGCAGGTTCGTTCTTTTCACAGGCATCGGCGGTGAAAGCTGGCTCCAGGCCGCAAAGGACATCTCGCGTGCAGACGGTGTGCCGCTGCAAGGGTATGGGATCGGGAGAGGCCTCGAGTACTCGGACGCGTATTGGGACTGGGAGAAGGTGAGGGGCGTCGAAGAGGACGGGGCCGTCCTGGTGAGGCCCGACCATTTTGTCTGCTGGCGATGTCAACGCTTGGACTCCAACCCCGACGTGAAACTGAGAGAGGTGATCCAGACGCTTCTCCGCCCTGCGCGATAGCTTCCTGAATCTGGCACATGGGATTTGGTTTCAGAAAGGGGGCACCCTGCAGAATGCCAATTGAGATTAATCAGTCCTTACTACAGAACCATGGTAGCATGTACATGTACCAAGTGCTCTAGAAATCAATCTATCGAGTACACCACAGCCAACTCATTCCCACATTTCGACTCTCTCCAACTCTAGCGTAGGCCACCCACACCACCCACCACCATTTTCTTTACCCAGTACTAGGTATATCCAGAGCGTATTTCCTCAGTCTTGCTCGTGGAGCCATGTACCAACCATCACATTTAACCGTAACTACTTTCCTCATCTCCTCCTCTGCTAGACTCCAACCTACTAAGCCCTAAGATAAAACCGCGGTGATCCCACACTACGTTCGTGACGGGATCCTCTGAGGATGGATCAACCTCCAGGCGGCACGGACAAAAGGTAAAGGTGAAAAACGGGGACGGCCGCCCAAGAACGCACGGCATTCGTCCAAAAACGGCTAAACGCCGCGATTTACCCCAGCCCCGTGGGGTACCAAGTACCAGCTGGGGGGCACAACATGCGTGGCCGAGTATGACTAAAGCTGCGCCGGATTGCCTTCGCCGTGCCCTCCTCGCTGGCTGTCAGTCAATTGTTGCGTTGTCCGGGGTTTGTGGCCCAGTCGAGATGTGCGCAAGAGTAGATCTGTGCGGGATTACTTCCGTTCTTGACCTTGAACCTTGGCTGTCCCCTACACACACCTTCAGTTATCCCTCTTCGTCGTATGGCTATGCCTGTTCCTGTCCCCTCAGGCGCTGTTGAGATCCCAGCAAAACGGGCGGGGCTCGCACGAGGCTGACAAATTTCACTGACGAGGGCGGGCTGGCTCCCTGTACATGCTATGGATAAAGAGGCTGCTTTGTGAAAGTATATCTTCGAGAGAGGTTCCTGCCAGAGGTTACTTCACGAAGCGTACGGACGCGCACACGAATCTAGAGAGCGAGAAGGTCAGAGTCAACGGAAGAGAAAAAACTAATTCAGGCCAGCCCAACCTCAGAGAAGTTAGTTTACCTTACGTGGCCACCTCTTCCCACTCCCGACATCACCACTCACAAACAGCAACGATACACAATAAACAATGCCCATCCCCCCAGACGACCCGCGCATCCGTCTCGTCAAGCTCGCTTTCGTGACATACTACCACCGCGACGTGCACGAGGCATCCAAGTTCCTGGCCGATTTTGGGTTCGAGATCGCCGAGCAGCGGGGCGGCGACGACGACGACGACGAGGCCATCTTCTTCACAGGCTACGGGCCCGATCCGTACTGCTACGTGGCGCGGTGCGCTGAGGACGGCGTGCCCCGGTTCGGCGGCGCCGCGTACGTGGTCGAGTCGGCGGGAGAGCTCGAGCGGGCGAGCAGAGAGATTCCCGGCGCGTCGGCGGTCCGCGACCTCGACGCACCGGGGGGAGGGCGCATCGTCACACTAACAGACCCGGTCGGACACCTCGTGCACCTGGTGCATGGAATCCGCGAGAAGGCAGCCAGCGGCGAGGCGCCGCCAGCGAAGAACCTGCAGAAACGGGTGGTCAACTACACGGACGAGAAGCGACGAGTGGGAAAGTTCCAGCGGTTCCAGGCGGGGCCTGCGCCGGTGCACAAATGCGGCCATTACGGGGTGAGCTACCCGCCCGGACGGTACGGGGACATGGTGGCGTGGTACACGGGCCACCTCTCGCTGGCGTTTAGCGACAAGGTGACGATCGAGGGGGCCGAGGCCGTCTCGTTCTTCCACATCGACCGCGGCCTCGAGTACACGGACCACCACTCGTTCTACATCAAGCCGACACGCGATGACGAACCTCCAAGCGTCGCCCACAGCGCCTTCGAGGTGCACGACTACGACGTCCAGCAGCTCGCGCACAACTACCTCGAGTCGCGGGGCTACCGGCTGTCGTGGGGCGTCGGCAGGCACGTCCTGGGCAGCCAGATCTTCGACTACTGGTACGACGAGTCGGGCTTTGAGCTCGAGCACTACGCCGACGGGGACCTGGTCAACTGCGACTCCGAGGTGACGGTGCAGGAGAACGGGCCGCATACAATGTATATCTGGGGGCCGCCGAGGCCTGCTGCACGAGTTTGAGGCGAGGATATTTTCTCCGTTCGAAGCGAGTCTCTACATATATGATTATTGTCATATGTTCTATCGATCTTGCTTTTTGGGCGCGCGATCATTTTTCGCGGACGTAGCTCTTTTCTCTTCTGTATGGGCCATAGCTAAGCTGTCTCTACATAGACATCCAGCCCCTTCTGATGCACAAAGAATGTATTCCAGATTGTCAGCTTCTTGTCGGGATCCACGAGGCGGAACTAAACAAAACGGCACAAAATATATCTTTGGTCAGCACTTCTCTCCGCCACAAGTGATCCAGAAAGGACAAGACTGGAGACGGGACGAATACTAGAGTTGAACCAACCTTGAAGCGCTTCAAAAGGAGCGGTACCAACTTGTACATTTCGAGCAGACTGATGTTCTTCCCGATACACGTCCTCTTGCCACTCCCAAAGGCCATAAAACATCTCTCCATCTCGCCTCTCTCCTCGTCGTCGGCCTCGGGCCACCGCTCCGGTCGGTATGAGTCGACAGAGTACCGTCGGCCGTAGACGCGCTTGTCCCTGTGGATGACGGCGGGATTGCAGCCGACGATGGTGCCTTCGGGGAAGAAGTGCCCGCAGAGAGTGGCTCCTCCTTTGGGGACGATGCGCTCCAGGATGAACCCGACGGGCGTGTGGAGACGCAGGGCCTCTTTGATGACCGCGCCCAGATAAGGGAGGTTGCTTGTCTCGCGCCACTGCGGGAGAGGTGACAAGTTGGCCGAGTCCAGTTCAGCCATCAGCTTAGCCATGGTGGAGGGGTTGAGGAGCAGAAAATCTGTCGGATATCAGCTTCCACGGCGTCGCATGTTTTTTGTGACGGGAAAACACTCACGAAAGATGGCGCGCAAGGCGATGGCACTCGTGTCTGATCCTGCGTTGATGTTGCTCAGTGACCAGCCCAGCAGCTGCGACTGCGGAATCGAGCCATGATACTTGTCAAAGGCCGAGATGAACTTGGCCGTGAAGTCGGTGCGGTCCTTGAACTCAAGTGGCGTCTTTTCGCCATCGGGACGCAGTCGTGCCTTGTCCGCCTCCTCGATCCGCGGCTTCAAAAACTGCAAGACAAACTTCGAGATTCCCGTCTTGTCCTTTGAGAAAACTCCTCCCCATACCCGATTCTTTGCCAGCAGGTAGTCCAGCCAGGGCATCTGCCCGACCAATGCCACATACGTTCCAGCCTTGTTTAATGCCTTGATGATGCCGCCCACGTCACGGCCCTGCTCGAGGAAGCCGAACCGGTTGCTGAACGTCATCTCGCCAATGACATCGAACGCGTACCACTGGAGCCACTCGCCAAAATCGCACACCTTGCCCTTGTCCGCGTACAGCCGTGTGAGCTGCTCGACCAGCGTTCGTGACGTGCTGTCCACAAACGGTTCGTAATCAAGCAAGCTCGTCATGGCGTACGCATGCGCGATCGGTCTCTTTGCGATCTTGTGCTGATCCTCGTCGAGGATCATGAAGAGCGAGGTGACCGGTTTGCCGTTGACAAGAGGCTGCGCCACTCTGTAGTAGTCGGACTGCTCGCGCTCTTTCTGTCATTCCTTTGACTCCAAGGAAACGCATGTCTCGATTCTATGGGACGGACAGCCTCACCTTCTGAAAGAGCCTCGATATCCCGTAGATCTGTCTGATCTCCCTGGGATCGGCCACACTGACGCATTTCGGCCCCATGCGAACCAAGTCGCCATACTTGTCATGCAGGGTCTGCGAAGTCAGGTCGAATCGGCCATTGTACACGGCCACGAAACGCCACAAATCGGTGAAAGACGCCGCAAAGGGTCCCGGGATAGATCTCAACCCTGGCCGGTATCTCTGATATAGGACGAACACGACAACAGAGCAGAGCACTACCACCCCGGCCACTGATGGGCCGATCCAAGAGATAGCCATGTCTACACAGGAAGAAAGAATCACAGACTTCAGGACCAGCTCTGTCAACAGTCCTGCGCTGTTGTATTGGGGTAGGGTGGATCGTCTCGCAGCATGGCCTGTAATAGACCAGGCGACCTGTGCGTAACCCCTACATCACTCTGTGGAGATGAAGTATTGCCTACAAAGTCGGCAACATCCCATCTCCACACGTCCTTGGCTGGTCCATGGAAGGTGTGGGGGAGCATTCGACGTACAGGTATAGGTACAGCAGGTGGTATACGAGCTCCAATGAGCAGTCAACGGCACTTGCCATCCCGCACAAATGCCGGGATCTTCACTAAAGGTCGGGCAATGAGGATGCTGCTGATGCTGCTGAGAACGGGAAGCTACTCTGAACTCCAACCTAACCATGTTGTTGATACACAGGTTGCCTTTGGAGGGAACATTAGTCCCTGCTTCGTTGGCCGACTAGCTCGATATAGAACAACCCGTCCATCCTGGCAGTGAGCACCAAATTGACTTTCCACTCGGCAGGTGATTCCATGGTGGACGAAATGGCGCCTATAACTGGAAAGAAAGTTGCCGTAAGCGACAATCGGCAACAGCAAGCAGCTCATGGCGTATCTGAATGGCCACCACGGCAATTTTCTCCTTCGCAACTGTTCCCTCAACCACCTCCGACTTCATTCATAACACCCCCGTCCAGCTTCAACACCTCTCCATTCACATATCCGCATTTCGTCAGAAAGATGACCCCCATGGCCATCTCCTCGTCGCTGCCCGCCCGTCCCGCAGGTACCTCATGGCCTTTGTCCTTGACCTTTTCGGCCGGCATGTGGGCCTTGTTTCGCTCGTCGGACTCTTTCATTGTCATTTCCGACGGGAAGTAACCCGGGGCGATGCTGTTCACTCGAACACCGGTCTTTGCGAATTCTTTTGACATCATTCTTGATAGGTGCGCCGTGGCTGCCTTTGCGGCGTTGTATGAAAAATGTGCTTGGGAATGACGCATCAGACCGGACATGCTAGAGATGACGATGACGCTTGCATCAAGATGGCGCGGTGCACGTTGGAGCAGAGGCAAAAACGACACCACTGAGAAGAACACACTGATAACGTTGGTGTTATAGGTTGCTTTCCACTCCTCAATCTGTTCTTGCCACAGGTTTTCTTTCATCTGCTTGGCATCACTCGTGTCGGGGTATCCCTTGGGGCCAGAAACACCTGCAGCAGCAATGACCAGGGACAGGTATTTCTCCTTGGATTCCAGCTCAGAAGTCAACTTCTCTAGGGACTCCTTGGACGTTACATCGCATGGTCCAATAGGTATTATCTGTCCGTTCAGGGATGTGTTGGAGGACTGTGGATTGTGCGTGCGGGCAGCATTGTCGAGTACTTCCTTTCTTCGTCCGGTGATGTACACTTTGGCTCCTATGCCAGAGGACGTCAGGCATGGTGTCTGATCGTCGAATGTGGCAACCTACCATTTGCTGATAATGCCTGAGCGGCCATGAGGCCGATGCCAGTTCCTGGACATGATATGTTATTCTCTGGTTGAAATCTCTCAGTTTTGACTTCGGCTTTGCTTACCTCCACCTGTGATGAGACAGACATGGCCTTCCAGCGAGAAGAGGTTGGAGATGTGTAATTGTTCAGTCGATGCCATCACGAGATTCACGAGGGCTTTGAGGAGAGGTCTGAGTCGAGAGAAGTAGGAAACGTGCAGAGCAATGACTGGAAAGGGTAACAAAGTGATTTCCAATACCTTGACAGTTTAGACGAAGCTCTTGCAATTGCTTGCAGCAAGAAAGGAAGAAGATCACAATCACCTCTGCGTCTTCTGGACTGATGCATTTCCATGACGGATTGTGACGTCACTTGACCCCTGCCAAGTCATAGCCCACTGGTGCCATCGGAGACTCGCCCCTGTCGCTCGTTCAGTAGTCCAGCCTTGCGAAACGAGGCTGAGCCAAAGGTGCACCGTCGTCTTGTGTTTGTGTAATCAGAAGTTCTGCTGGTAGCCTTGAGATGGTTGTTGACAGCTAACATAGCAAGCAGGCATAGATCAAGGCCCACCTTGCTTCATCTCTCTTGACCCGCACTTTAACTTGTTCCAAGCGATTCTTGACCCACTTGATAACGAATACCCCTGGCCAGGTCACAAGCAGCCGGCTCCCAGGACAAATTGCGCATAGGATCTTATGGAAAACCTGACGGTCAGTGCATTCCTAGATTCTCACACACGAGGCATGCTCTCAAGCTGGTTTCGAGGATGGATTTTTTTTTTTTTCCATAGTGTTGGTGGAAGAATGGCACCTTGCACTCATGCGCTCAAAGTCTACTACTTTTCCTCTTCCTGTTCTCTGCCTTGAACTCATTCATCATCCTCCGTCCCTCTGCCTCAAACCCCTCCGCCTCGAAGGGTACGCCAAACTCCCAGACTCCGGCCTCGATGGCTTCTTTCAGGGGAACCTTTTCCCACATTGTAAACAGCCTCTTCTGAATGCGCAAGGCCTGTGGCCCATTCATCAGCAATCGATCCACCCACTCCTCCACGGCCTTGTCCAACTCGTCGGCCTGGACGACCTTGTTGATTAGACCCCAAGATTCCGCTTCCGGGGCCGAAATGGTATCACCCAGGAACAGAAGCCTCCGGGCCCTCGCGGCGCCGATTTGGAGCGGCAGCATCGCCGATTCGATGGTGCTGGGCACGCCTCGTTGCACCTCAGGCATCCCGAAGCGGGCGTCCGACGTGGCGATGCGCAAGTCTGCGGAAGCCAGCACTACGAGGCCGCCCCCGAGGGCATGCCCGTTGACACGAGCGATGACCGGGACAGGTAAATCCCGTAGCGCCTTGCAGGCTAGGTGGAGCTTGTTGATAAATGTCCGTCCGGCCGCGGCGTTGGGAAAGTCCTTCATCTCCGCGATGTCGGCGCCACCGATAAATGCTTGCTGGCCAACAGAACATGGTCCTCCGGTCACAATTACGCAGCGCAGGTCGGACCGTTGCGCAAGCGGAGGAACAGAAGATAGAAATGCATCGAGGACGGTCGTGTTCAAGCTATTGAGCCGTCTCGGGTTGGAGACAGTCACTGTTGCAATGGTGCCGTTCGGACGTTGAGAGAACGAGATTGTAACCGGGGTAGCATCACCGTCAGTTGGACCTGGCATTTTTTTGCTGTAGCTGCCGATTGACTCGGCTTGGGGAAATCGGCGGCGAGACAGACTCAGGTCGATCCAGAATCCTCCAAAATCCACACATACATGTCTGCTTGTAAAGTAGATGAAGGTTGCGGACATATACCGGAGAAGATGTGGCACGTGCCCGGCGGAGCTCATGTTACGTCCTCGGCACTGAAAGAAATACCGAGTACAAGTCGGAGAACCAGAGAAAATTGGAGGTCTGGCTGTTACTAATTTGTCAAAGGGAAAATCTTGTCCTAGTAGGATAGACGGACGTATGTGTCATACGTCCAGATGCAGGACACACTGTATTGTGTTGACTTCATATTCTGCCTACGTGCTGTCTGCCTCGAAAACGGCTGTTTCACCAAAAAGTCCTGCCAACCTCCAAAACACTCTGGTATCGAGTATTTGGCGGCTAGACTAGCGATGCACATGCAATACTATCCGAACTGTACTCTTGGATCTCAGTCCCTGTTGCCCCTTTGTTTCACGTTAATCCTCAAGCATCTTGCTGGAGCTGGGCGGTTTTCGTGGCAGTAAATCTGCATCCTTCGTGGCTTGGGATCTGTGGAAATCTGGCGATCATCCAGGGTTTGTTGAAGTCGTCTACCAACCCTAGAGTAGGGCTTGGTGAGTATGGCGAGACTCTAGAGGCTCTGACTGGCGCATATCCAACTCCAGGGGTTGATGACCTGAGCCAGTAGATGTATGTTGCCTTCTGCGATGGTGCCAACCAAAGTGAGATTGAGCAGCACTCGAGCAACACTAACTTGGTTGTTCGGAGGCCGCCCAGACGGCCATTCCATCTTCGCAGCTTTGGCACGTCAAATAATGGATTGGTCATGGAACAGCGTACCCCTTGCAGGAATTTGATTGTGCGCAATACCAAAATGGCTGATCACGCGGCCAAAGCCAGGGCAGCCATCGCCCGGACTCCAGCCTCTGTCTTGTGACCTCCAATAAAGCCACTTGCATGAACAAAGACTGCGCCATTTTCAACGTCGTCGCCGAGGAGAGCATCGAGCTCTTCATCTCTCACGCCACGCCATGGCTCTGGTAGGCTCTTTCGGTTTTCAAAGCTTGAGAAATCTTTACTCACAGCCTGGATCCTCCACTTGGAGCCAGGCTCCTCTTTCTCAGGGTATATCACGTAGAGAATCTTTTGGTCTTCAGGAACCTTGTTTTCATCTTCGATATTGTACAGGTGTTCTTTCCACGGTACACCGGCGCGAGGCAGGACCATGAGTTGACCAGAAGGGTGTTCTTTGCTGCGAGATTGAAAGGCTTCTTTGACAATTGCACGTGCAGGCAGCCACGCAGTAGCTGCCCCGTGTAGTTTGCGCAAGAAAGCGGTACCCATGAGCGTCGAAGCCTGAGTAAATCTGTAGTCCTCTTCGGCTTGGGGTTGATCTTCGGTGGGACGTGAGGGCGCACCAAGGGTCAAGGGATCTTCATGGTTCAGGTCATTGACCAAGCTTGCCAGGGTCACCCCACTGTCCTTGAACTTTTGCTCAATGCCAGCTTGTTCGAGTTGTGAACCATCATATTTAGAGATACCATTGTCATTCGCATCGACCGCCTCGATGAAGTCATCGTACAGTTTTCGGTAAAGCAGGTCCACGTCAGGGTGGTCGATAGGAAGTTTAGTGTGTTGAGCAATAATCGCTTTGCCAAAATGCATATAGACTAGACCGGCAGAGGAGAGTTTTGTCTTGTGATCGGGAAAAGCCGTGCTGAAGGATCGTTGATGATGGTCATAGCGATTCTTGGAAGCGTCATATTCACCGCCAACATCGACGACAGTGTGGCAGGTCTCTAGAAGCGTAGGATCGCGAGTGCGGACGAGAGCAGCAGACGCATACTCGGGAAGGAGACGAAGCATGTAGACTGCTAGGGCTTCGTCCGCATGAAAGTGGCCATTGTGAGTGCCAATAATGAGGGGATCGGGCTTGATCCGCTTCGTCGCTGTTTCGGCAGCCATTTTGATCACCCTCCGAAGCATACAAAATTCAGGATTGAGTAGTGGGAGGGGTTAAGATCAATTTTCTCGAGGCTCTCAAAGGCACGAGCAACATTTTTGGGTTCGTCGCAGTCAAAAATCTGGGGAACTGTTGACACGGATTATCGTTCCACCGATGCACGTGCGACATTAATCCGAACGGGCTGCGATGGCGCCTGTTTCCCTGCAACGCGACAATCTGGCCTCTTCAATTCCCTACTATTCTGCTACCACAGTTACTGCATCAGAGAATATACTCGTGCTCTTGTAGGTTTGTTACGGAGAGCCCTTGTAGAAAGGCCTCTTCGACCATCACATGCAAGTCCGAGGCGGGGATCAGCCGAGCGTGACCCTAACTGCGTTGGGCTTTACCGCCCAGGCCAGCAGCCCGGAATCCAGATCGCAGTGGGGTTCAATTAGTTAATAGAATATACCAACTGCGAGGACGGGCACCAATCTGAATCTTGCGGTGAGGACCTGCTCGAAAGAAACCCTAGGCCCGAGCAATAAAATCCCAAAACTGCAGAGTTTCCTCGTCTCTTCAAGGCAAAAAGCAGGGAAGAGAACGACTGGATCAAAGACCAACCAGATCTTGTTGCCAGCCGTCCTCTCCTTGTCCTGGTTCTCGAAGTGGGCTCGCTCAACTCTTCTCATCGAATCTTGCTTGTTTGTGGTGCGTCCTTGCCTGGCTTGCTTCCTTGAAATCAAACCCGCGTTGGTGCACGCGACATCCTCTTTCCACCTCGACTTCTCTTCCTGTCCCTCTCTTCTCTTCATATCAAATCTCTCAAACCAACCCGCGCTTCCTGGCCACCACCAAGAACAAAACAAAATCTGGTCTCTGTTGCGATCGGAATGACATGTGAAAGCCTGGACCTCGACTCAACCACGAATCCTTCAAGTCCTGTCTAGCAGAACGAGCAAGTCTTCCAAACCGCCAGAGCAGGCCGATCGATTTACCCTCAACAGACGCAAAGCACATGCCGCGGAAAGCGATATCCTGTTGACTGCGCCTCGACTTCTCACTGCGAACCGCCGAACCCCTCCTCACCTCTCATACCCACCGGCCGACCGAATGTTCTTCCGCGCCCTTGCCGCCCTCCTCTTCCTCACGCTCATTATCGTCCTGATTCCGCTCACCTTCGACGTTGGTGGGCGCGATGCTGGTCTCGCTTTCTCCCTCTCTATCGCATCCTTCTACTTCTCTCTATCCTTACTGCGAATATCGACACCGGATGAGCCAGGTTTCAGGAGGACCGTCGTAAACATCCTGCGAGGGGTACAGTTGCTTGTCCTGCCCATCTTGTGCATATGGGCCCTCGGAAGGTTCTCGGTCGATGCAGACAATAGCTCGGGCTGGGTAGAGAGAACATTCCGTACAAGCAAGGATTTTCTTAAACCTGGCCCATCACTTTGGTTGTCCATTGTTGGAAGAGAAGGTCTTTTGGAGAATGTCACACTCGGTGCTTGGGATATCATGTTGCGATGGTCGTCACCCATTTTCCAACTCCTCGAAGGCTTTTGCAGTCTCCTGGTCATACAAGCCATCGGACAACTATCTCGCTGGCTGGTCAACAGAAGTGAATGGAGCGATGCCTGGCTGCTTGCCCTGCTTGCTGCCTCGGCAGGGGTTGTGTCGAGTTCAGTCTATTTCCTCTGGCGAGTTCTGCAATTTCCGGACATTTCGAACCTCGATTCCACCCTGATTGGCATTGCCATTGCGTCGGCTATCTTCCTTTGCGCTTATGGAGTGGTTTCTGGTCGCGGCACAGCCACTGAATCATCTCTGCTTTTCGCATACATTGTCCTGTGCATATATCAGATCTTCACAGACTACAAGCCCAATGTCCCTCATCCAGAAGCTGGCATGGCGAGTTCGGCACCAGACTTCCCACCATTCCCACCGATCATCATGTCTTCTTACACGGCTCTCATGGCCGCACTGTCATCGCTTCCAGGGGCTCTGGTCAATGCGCTGGACTTTGTTGCCGCAGCTTTCAAAGCGGTTACGCCATCGGTCCTAATCTCTCTGGGGTATCGACTCTTCGTCTTTTATTCCTCCACACGCATCATCCCAGCAATCAATGAAAGCGGTGCCGGCGGTCTAAGTGTAGAGCCTTCTCTAGAAGACTCCAATGCGGCGAACCAATTCCTCGCCTTCCTCTCTTGGTTTTCACCCAGCATTCTCATCGCAGTCTACACCAGCCTTCTCATGCAGCACTTTGCCACAAGCATGGGCGGCTACGCACCAGGTCTTACGGAAACAATCGGTGCTTGGTGGAGTGGCAACGGCCAACCAGTGATGAATGGTAACTTATGGAAGTGGGTCAACTTGGTAGGGACTATGTCCCTTTATGCTATCGAGTTGTGGTTGGGCAAAGAAGACGACATGAACGGTGATCACTGGAAGGTTGACTGAGCGAGAGAGAGGGCAGACTTCGATCGATGACGCAAGATCCGATACGAGGCTTCGAGCACAGCTGTGACAGTAATATCCAAAGGCGAATCTTGTCAGGTGAAGCTTCTACAAGATATTCAGGACGCAGGGTTTCAGCTGTGACGACTGGTGAGCCAGATCACCCACAAATTTCACATTGACATATCGATGGCATGCTACGAATAGCAAATTTGCTGGCCACGTTATCGGGCTCTTTGGGAAAGGACAAGCTAGGAACGGATAAATTTCTTCCCGCAGCACGACGACAACTACACCCCTGGACGAGACATCAAGATTGCGAGGATTTCCCATCGAGGAGCCGTTGAGGTTGCGGATTACACTATGAGCACGGGCATTCTTGAGGCGGCATGGTTTTCATGCAAGTGGAAGAAGTGTAGGACCACAACGATGGCGGGAGCACTCAAGGACGAAACAGAACCTGGGGGAACCAACACCGTATCAAGGAAATGGGAACATGGGAAAGTCAGCCTTAAGGAAAAAGGGAGAATAGCCACCCTCCTAGGCCGAGCAAGATGCCACGATGCTCTGATGCTCTGATATTGGAATCGAAGACAGAGGTGGAATGGAAATGGGGCGATTGGATGACGGACGGGTTGACGGGTTGAGAATAGTTACAGCGATTCATTCCCCTGCATAATCTACCACATGAACCATATCGAATAAGGTCATGAAATGAAACCTGTCTCGCTCCAATTAGCGGTCAGTCACATCGGTCGAGGATCGAGGATCGAGGATCGAGATGAATAGACGGAGAAGGAGACACAGAGTGAGAGAGGTTCAAGTTGCGTGATATTTTGACTGCAGCTCCATAAAAAGCAATACACAAGTTGTTGTGGCTAGAGACTCGCATCCCCCCATCCGTACATTGAGGGTGTTACCTATGTAGATGATGATTTTTCTTTTCTTTTTTGGGTAACCCTCTTGATTGTCTGGCTTTTTTTGGGGCAATTGCCTTTTCTTTTTGGGTTCAGCGCATTTTCTTTCCAGCCTACCCAGGTTCCGTAGCTGATGACAAAAAGACGACGACGATAGCGTACATAGAACTTGAACAGTGTTGATTAGCTCCCGGGGAGGTCCGCAGTTGCAAGTAAGCCTTACACAAACACAAAGAGGGAAAAGGATCCCGGTCAAGTCAGGTTCTGTAGAGACTGTTGAGGACTTCATGTCGCCGTTGCGCTTCGCTTCGGTGGCAGCCAAAGTTTCGTACTCGGTGCATCAAAGGGACGATGGAGGTGTAATCTGATCCTGGCTGATTGGAAGGCCGATCAGCGGAGTGAGTGACACAAAGGCTTCCGGTCCACCCATGTATCGTAGTGTTGTTGGTGCCGTTACCGCTTCTCGCTTTCCACAAATCTTTCTCGCTGTATCGCGCCGGCCGTTCACCTTCGAGTCGGCACAGGACACCCCCTGTGCTTGATCACATGCATCATAACATTTCCATTCGCGAGATACAACGCGGCGATGCACATCATCTCCGAATCGGAATTCCAGCCTTCTGCACGGGTGGACTGACACTGCCCTCCAGAATGTTGTCCTTCCCCTGTTGTTGATTGCCGTCATGTTCATCCATGCTGGCACTTCGAGCAAGGAAACTACTCTCCTTCACTGGGCTCCTGCTCGTCGCACCCGGCAAACCACCGCCGGGGATCCCATTAATACTGCCCCGGTGGATTCCACCTGGTCCTCCACCGCCAACAGGGGGAAGTTGTGCAGAATGGCCCAGACTATCCGGGGAAGTCGCAAGGGCGCCAGGGTTTCCGGGGGCAATGGAATCGGAGCGTGAAATGGTATGATTGAGGGGAGACATGTGTGGGATCTCCTCGGCCTTCGGGTGCTCCGTACCAATTGTAGTGACACCTGTGTCTGAGGCCTTGCCCGCCTTCGAAAGCGCGTAGTCACCAGAGTCGAAGTATTTGCGTTCCTGCAGATTGGCTCAATCAGAACGTTGTTCTACCGCTTGGACATCGGAGGATAGGTTACCTTCAACTTGTTCTGCAGTAGGTCCTTCTTGTTTGGAAGTTTGCCATACAGTCGGAACAGACGTTGCTCATCTGCTGACAGTTTCTAGTGGAGATACATAGTCAGTTTCAGCAGTCTCAAAAGATCTGGATTGAGTCCGGTGTGCCCTACGCTAATGTCAATCTTGTTTTTCTGGTGTGGATTCATGATTTGCAAGTCCTCCGGCGGGTGTTGGTCCTTGTATTATTCCCGACTGAGAAGGATATTGAGGATGGGTACTTGTATCTGGTGGAAAGGGAGCAAGCCCTGCCGAGGCAAGTGCCAATAGGAAGGTCCGATCGCTCAGATTGTTGATTTGACTGTCGAAAAGAATTGATGGGTGACTGAATTTGAGAGCAGGTATTCGAGGGAAGGAGGACGAAACAAGGTCTCGGGGAGAGATAACGTCGGTGGTAGCAGTCTCGTGAGGTTTTGTGATTGACTAAGAGGTATGATTCCGGAGGGGTACAAGATCACGCTCCCAGTACACTCGTTGTCGTTTCAGCGGAGAAGAATGCCAGGCAATGTTATGGTCGAGCTGACGGCTGATGCTTCCTTGGACTTGTATGAGCAAACAAGTAGGTAGGGGAAGGGGTGCAGATAAAGTGTCGCAGGTTTGCCAATGGAGGAGACTGCGATTGGGCTTGGGTTGGTGAGAAGAAGAGAAGGTAACTAGTAGGTTCTTTGAGGATGTGAAGGTGGGGTTCGGTGGGAAAGTCGCCGTGGACGTAGATAGAGGAGGGGGGATTCGTCTGGGGAAAGGCGGAAACAGTTTGACCAACTCGATACGGGTCGGTGGGTTGGATTTTGATTTGGCAGTAGTTGTGCTGACGGGGATGGAAGTGTAAGAGGGAGGATAGTGAGCACTGGCAGGGTGCGCATATGGTTGTCGGTAGGGATGATGAAATACCACCGCCAATCAGGTTGGCTTGGCGGTTTTGGGCTGAATCTGGACTAGCGGGCTAGCCAGTGTGCCAAGAGCTCGCGTACTAAGATTTCCCCGAAGTAGCCCCACTTCTCCCCGAGCCGCGATATCAGCACGTGACTGAAAACCCCCGTCACATGGATTTTTCATGTGCACAACTAGTTTTCAAGATATAATACCCACTGACCAACCCTGGAACTTATATGACTGAAGCAGCCTAAGCCATGTCAAACAGCCAATACACCTTTGTCGTTGAGCATCTCGACCCAGAACTCGGACCCTGGTCCGCCCTGGAATACAAGGCCATTGCGAAAGAATCACGACAAGCCGGATGCCGTTTCATCCTGTCTTCCCTACCCGAGTCCTTACTCAAATCAGAGGATTTGAAAGATCTGGTAGCATTGGATGCAGGGGCTGAGTCAGAAAGCATCGAGACCTCCTTAGCCCACAAAAAGGACAAGATTTGCCTGCTTGATCCGGCGGCGAAACAGGAACTGCATCCTACCGATGCTGCCGTTTTCGAGATCTTTTTGTTTGGTGGTATTTTAGGTGCGTAGAGTTGTCCAAGACGCTGGCGGCCCTTGTCACTAATCACTAATTCTAGGAGATGATCCCCCGCGAGGTAACTAGCCGCCTGTTACCCTTCTGTGGAAAGGTATCTAATCGTCATAGACCGCACCAGCGAGTTGCGAAAAAAGGGCTTTTCGGGCCGTCGCTTAGGTCCTGTACAGATGACTACAGATACAGCCGTCAGGGTCACTCGCACGGTTATCCTTGGCCAAAGTAGGGAGAGAATACACTCGCACAGGAATTTCGTGTTGACATTTTACGACAGCGCCTCTGGATAAGATCCCCTATGTCGACTTTCCGGAGCTAAAGGTGGATGAACACGAGTCCACAGAGATGCCTTTCCGATATGTCGCCGACAATACTGGCAAACCGATCATGCCCGAAGTTAGCATTGAGAACTATAGTTATTGGGGTTGTGGCTAATGATTTGCAGGGGATGATAGAGCTCATCAAGGCCGATGCGGACAAAGCCTTCGACAATCTCGAGTTTGCGGACGAAGTGACTGGCCTCGACCAGCTGGAAGTCAGACCTTGAGATCGTGTGCCGGCATTTCACATCGACCAAGGCCTTAAAGTGTTCTTGTTCGTGTTCTCGACAGAGACTCAACACCTCGGCAACTCTTCAAGGATCGAGAAACCCCACCTTTTACAGCCTTGACGGCGGTCGAAGAGCTTTTAGAGCAGCTGTCCATGCTTCCAGATATTCAGGATCGCCTTGCTGCTCCCGTCAACACTATACACACACACGAGGGGCTCCCATGCAACGGTGTGATTCTGACGGTCGTCCACAAACTCGATAACGAGCAACCTCCTCTGCAGTATGGTCTTCCTTTGAACTCTTGAAAATTAACTAGCGCCCACCTGCGCCAGAGGATCAAGCGGCCGAAGAGGGTGGAATCGACGTGGAGGAGCTGAGGAATACGGATCAACACGCCAACTTTTTGCGAGGTCCAACTCAGAACACAATTTACCTCCCACGTAACGCACAAAACTTGGACTTCTGACTCTTGTGCATTATAGACGCAAGTCTCCGGTAGTCTGTCATTTCGACCAAGATGATTGGGTGCCATTGTCCCGCTCGAAGGGATTATTTTGCCACGTCTGATGCGTGAATGCCACAATCGCATGGTGATTCAGTACAGCGAAGACTGCCAGCATCGACGATGGTCTCAACAGCCTAACTCGAATATCTTGCCCAGCACGGGGTCCTGAAGCGAAGATATGTGGACGTAGCGTTTGCTGAAGAGCATAGCTACGTCTCCATATTGTCTGTAGCCAAGCCTTCGAGCCAGATTTCCGAATCTAACAGAAAACCATTGAATATCCACCTGCTCCGAAGTATAGAGGATCCAAGCGTTGGACTTCTTTCGAAGGACATGGGTCACAGATAGCTGCTCCACATAGGCCCCTATCCCGTAGACCCACAACAGGTCCAACGCACTCGGATGGGACTCGTCGATCTTGTCACTCTCAAAATCAAGCTTGAGCACGCATCTGAGGAGCATAATGTGCCAAACCTGTATCGTGGAGACCCAAGATTGCGCCAGGAGCAAGGCTTCTAGACCGAAAGCCATGACCAGATGCAGTGCTAGACAAAGACACATGCCAACAGACGCATGATGAACAGCCGTCGGTGTTGAAATAGCCTGGCAGGGGTCGACAGCATTCGTCTGTTCTGTTAGGCTACACCAGTAGTCCATGATCCGAGCTCTGACGGCTTGTCGCCGAAGATAAGACCAGCGGAACAGCCCGTTGAGTTGGCTCGGGTCGTCAACAGCCATTGTCTTTTTGAGATTTTCGACCTCCACCAGTTCACGCAGAGCCTTGAAGATGCCGGGAAAGTCATTCGCGTTCGGACAAGCTGAGCACCATGCAGTGGGATCCGTATCCAACTGGCTTGATCTTTTGGGACCAGTCACCAAATCGGCTATACGTTGAGGAACGGTATCCTCCCACGGCCATGCAGGGTCCCAGGTCGAAGAATCGAGAAAGCTGCGCGTACCCGTAGCCGCAGCCACCCTAACAGCAAGATAAACCATGATCTCTTTCATGATCCAAGAAAGCCCTCCGACCCCTCCCACAGACGTAATCATCTGCTTCAGTCCATTTAGGTGTAAAAAGAGTGCGTCGAGACGGGACCGGTACATTGCCGCGGAGCACAACAACAGGACGGTCTGCACTGCGACCTCGAGATTGTCGTCTGCATGTGAACCCGATACTACAAGTGGCTGCAGTGCATGAATTGACCGAGTTTCATGCTCAAGTGCATAATCGTGATACAATTCTTTTTTGTGAGGATGCAGACGCGCAAAGGCCGACCAGCAGTAAGCAAGGAGGGCATGCATTACCGCTTCGTGGCTCATGTACGATTTGTAGACTCCGTTTTGCGCAGGCACTAGAAATCTGGCGGCATTGGGAGACGCCACTTCATCTGCCCATATCGTCCTCAGAGATACTGGTTGAATTGTTGTTATCACACTATGCCTCAAGGCGGATAGGGGGATAGGCGTCGCAGAAAATGGGTCGCTGTTGCCTCCCTGGAGAAGTACTGACAATGAGCCAACCTTGCTGGCGGACGAAACCCCAATGGCTCTGGTCGATCGCGCACGATGCTGCGTCCGGAGACGCCTCTTGGTGACCTTTGGGTGGAGACGTCCTTGATCATCATCTTGATCATATATGTCTTCTGCCTGGTTGGTTTCTGATGGTATCTTTCTCCGCGGTGAAGGGGGTCCCTGCCCGATCACTTTGAGTTCTTTACCAATACGCAAGCCTGGGAGCATCTTGTTTGCTCGCTCGTAACTTAACGACGACGCATTCCGTCCACGAAGGCTTTGCGAGGCACTCTCGGGAGATTCAAGCAATGATGAGGCCCGCTCTACTCGTCTCTCGATAGAATATTGCTGTGCCCGAACCGCGATGATTGTCTTCTGTTCGTAGTCGGGCGTTGACCTGAAATTCGTGGGAGTTTTCGCATCGAACCAAAGAATTTCTGGGGCAAAACTCGAACTTTTTTTCGACTGCATTCTGCATCAGGCCTCGTTGATTTGTTTACATCTCGATTGTTGGAGCATCAACACCATCCAGGGGCTTCAGGAGCGTGACGAGAGGACCGGCCTTGACTCAGTACTGAGGAGCTGCGAACTCCAGGCTGGCAAATCTGAATTCGGGCTGAGACACAGAAGCGAGGTCAAGGAGTATCATGAACAAAAACTCCCTGGAATGAGTGTTGACCTAGTCTATAAGTCTGGTTTGCGCTGCCGTCCCTGTTCATGCTGCTATTGGCGAGGTAAGTGTCTGAAGTGTGGCTCGGTTCCCTTCCTGAGTGGCTTAACTTGTTAGCAATGAAAAATACGGAGTAGTTAGTCAACTTGCAGGCAATTTATCTCGCTCGTAGAACTATTGTCAAGACATGCATCAGTTGAGCCCAAGGCTTGCGGGATTCGCAAATGGCTGGGAGTCGGATCCACACCATGGACGTATCAGATGCTACTGTACAGAGTACAAATCTAGCAGCCACATCGTGATAGTTGCCTAGCGGAATGGGCAGAGCAGCCGGAAAATCCTACATCTCCCCTAGTGCACTGTATCTAGTGGGGGACTTTCGGAGACAATGGTTGAAGTTGAGCCACGCTGGGTACAAAGCTGGCTCCCCTGCTCTGCACACAAAACGGATAAGTCACTGACCATAGGCAGATCAGAGACTAGAGTGCTTAATGCCGGTTGCCGATACCTAACAGGGACGGAGATTGGCGGTGTTATGGTTGCAGGAGTCACAAATGGTCTCCAACACCTTATACCTGCGGTTTCGGCAACCTGTGTGCCGGGACACGAAGCCAGTCGAGGCTTAACCGGTGGTGGACTTGATCAAGACAGTTGGAGTGCAGAAGGTGTCTTTCGGTGGTTGTGGGTGAGCCGTGGTGAGAGAGTGGAAGAGTTAGCAGTGGATTCATGGCGTTGTGCTATAAGACGAGATTTCCTCCGCCGTACTACTCAGCGACTTGGCATACGTCGACGCACAGAGCATTATGTCTGCAATTGCGGGGGCCTCCCCGTGCCTTACGCCGCACCCAGAGTTTGGTGCCGCGAACTTTTTTTGCCTGGGAGCCTCCCACTGCCTTGTTGGGTTGGACGGGTTTTGAAGAAACGATGTGACTTCCACCTCAACCTGCAACAGACTTGTCTCACATCCTCCAAACCAGGCAGACTTTTTCCAGCACAACAACTCCTCATTCTATTTGTAGCGCAACCGCCAAAATGGTGGAAAAGGTCTACGTGACGTACAATGAGGTTTGTTCCAACCTTCCACCCGTCAACGGCATGCGGCCGATGTCTGCAGCCAGTATCTTGTCGTAATATAGACTCACGCAAGCGATTAGATCCACAAACTATGCCAGACGTCGGCCGAGAAGATTCTCAATGACTTCCAGCCTAATCTCATGATCGCCATTGGAGGCGGCGGCTATGTGCCAGCGAGAATCCTAAGGTCGGTCAACACTTGAGTGTTCCAATAGAGATCTGAACAACGACTAACAATCTGGACAATCAGATCATTCCTCAAGCGGCCCGGTGCTCCTAACATCCCCATTCAAGCCATCGGCCTCTCGCTCTATGAACAACTTTCTGGGACAGACCCCGTCGAAGCGCCCGGTACAAAAGTTACGCGGACACAATGGCTTGATCTATCCTCGCTCGAGATGAATAACCTGATTGGCAAAAACGTCCTGATCGTTGACGAGGTAGATGATACGCGCACCACACTCGAATATGCGGTGAAGGAGCTGGAAAAGGACGTGGAATTGGCCAGACAACAACAAGGAAGAACCGAGAAGACAAAATTCTCCATATTTGTCCTGCATAACAAGGACAAGGAGAAGAAGGGACACCTTCCAGAAGACATGCTCAAAGAAAATCGGTATCTGGCGGCGGTGACTGTACCCGATGTGTGGATCTGTTATCCCTGGGAGGCAACTGACATTGACGAGCACGACCAACTCGCCCAAAACCACGGCGTCAACTGAGTCGAGCTATTGGCATGTTTTTTGGTTTCTGTTACAAGTAGAGGCTAGGCTGATATCCGCAAGAGCTGCAATAGAGGGGATCCTATCGCGCACATGGCGACGGTGTCGTATCTTTAGTCCCAACGAATCTTCCTTGCGTCCAAGTTTTTCCTCGCCTCATCCAGTTGTCCCATAAGCTCGGTGTAGGCTTCCTTTGTGTCGTTGAATCGGAGAACACCCAGACCCAGCCGTCCCAGAAGATATGCGCCCAGAGTAATGAGGGCCCAGCAGGGGAGCACTGGAATGATTTCCACTTGAATTTTGGTTGGCAGGATAGAAGGCACGGGCGAATCCTCAGTCAGGAGAGGAAGGGCAAGTAAAAGGTAGGTCTGTTTTGAGAATTAAAAAGTGCTCAGGGGTCAAGATGTGGAAGGTCAATGCAGAGGCACATACTGAGGAGATCAACAAGGCAAATGAAATTGTTTGCGCAGCGCGTCCCATGGTTGGAAGAAGAGCGGTTTTGCAGAGAAGGTTTGTCTGGTGTTGTTCTGCGGGGGATGCTGAGTAGCTCTGACTTGTATTTCCACGCGTATAACTTTCTAGAGAGGATGAATCGTTGTATGTCGTCGATAGCGGCGCTTGAAAAGGACAGTCAGGACAAGTGTACGAGAGCGCGTCCTTGTCGCAATAGCCTGCCGTGCCCTGCCTGTAATACCTTGGCAGCCATACCCACCTTGACACTTACCCCCTACCACGCCGCTCTTAAACCCCCTTGCTCCACCCTTGCCTGAGATCTCCAGTCCGAACCATGTAATGCCGAATTTGGTAAACTTGGCGCTCATGTGGACCCCAGAAGTAGGTCACGATTTAACCCATCCTCGCCATCAACAAGGCACTCTTCTGAAATATGCCTGCATAGTGATGCCGCGTCTTTAAGAGGTAGACTCAATAAAGCCAAACACTAGCCTCGAGGAGCAGCGGCTGTTGCAACTTGTAAAATACCTACACTAACCGCTGCTCATAGAGCGGCATCATTCTCATCCCAAAGAGGTTGAGGTTATCTTGGCGCTCAGCCTTCTGCTTCAGCCTCCAACATTGGCTCTACGAGACCTCACTCTCTTCTACGAACATTCATTCGGCACCTACATACCACAAGTGTATCTGAAAAGTGTTCCTTTTCGGAGAAGTCGTTCTCAATGTGGCTCCGTCCAACGCTATCCATACTCTTTTGAAGTCAAAGATGACGCTCTGGTCCCCAATGAACGTTTGCATGGTACTCGTCTGAGAATACAGGGGAACGAGAGCGGCAGTCTGCTGGTGCGGTCGATGTAAGCATGGCGCTAACAACGCTCTACGCGGCCTGCTCCTGGCTTGCAGATGCGCTAGAGCAACATCGGATCGATGACCAGACTCTAAATCGCACACATTCAGCCGTGGTCTCGGGTTTGAGATCCGTGAACCCAGGAGCAGGCGAAGAGAAACATAACATCTCGGCTCTCATGCCTCCTCTTATCAGCCATGTGTATGAAGTGATCCAGAAAGAACGACCCAATGGCTTCAAGACTGCAATTCTTAGCACTCTTGCAGATGCGACGCGCGAAGTACCGTTTTGGCGACCTCTATTTGGTCTCGAGGCCAAACCCAATCGTGATATCAACGAGACCCAAGCGGGAGGAGCATCTCCACCTGACTGCATCGTTGAAATTGCAAGGCGGGTCGTCTCTGAAACAGCGCAAACATCAACAAGCGAGCAAACAAGATCAGCACTCAGAATCATCGCCAATTGTTGCGCAGACAATAATACCAATCGATCCATCATCATTGAACGTGATGGCATCGAAGCACTGCTAGAAATGATCAGGCAGGGGCGAGAATGCGATCTTGTCATCCCCACCCTCTACAACGTCTGTATTGACTACGATGAGCCCGCGAGAGATTCAGCAGGACAGCCATTGATCTCCCTTCAGGGGAAGACAGCAAAAGGTGAAGAAGCAGGCTTGAACACGGCCGCCAACCGCGCGGAGCAGAGACTCGGCACATACTGGTCGCCGCATGCGAGACTGACGTCCTTTGAAATTTTGCTCAAGGCCAAAGATTCTGAACAGGTTAACACAGACACTCTGGCCGATCTCATCGAAATGGCTAGCCGGATCGCACTCTACGAAACGCGCGATTTCGTTCACAAGACTGATGGAGCTGGGCCGGGTGGGACATTTGAGGTCGATACAACCGCAGACATTGTTCAGGCATTATTGACGCATGGCTTAGAGCTCGCGCAAGAGGACATAGACTGCCGAGCTTCGATGTGTCAAGCCGTTCTCAACCTTCTCCCACAACCGGACTCTCGCAATATCATTGCAGGGGACCCCCGCCTGGTCTGGAACCTGATCCACTTACCTCTGGCGACGGACGGCCTAGAGTCTGAGACTGACGATGCTAATGAGGACGAACAAGGACTGGCTCCATACCGAGAAGCGTTTCTCAGAACCACTTACGCTGTAACCGCGGTGGGACCGTATCATCAAGTGTCTGGATGTGAGTCACCACTCATCCACAACTGCATTGCCACCCTTGAAACGGGAGGACCGCGCGACCTCTTAGCCAGCATTTGCGTGCTCCTAACCAACAGCGTAATCACGAAAGAACGGGCCCAGAAACTTGTCAAGGCCGCACCCAAACTTCCCAGTTTCTTGTCCGAGTGGCTGGTCAAGACCACCGCCTCAGCAAGCCTTCTTCCCGCTCTCAACCTTGCCGTGCGGCTGGCCCTGTGCCGCGAGGGACAAGATGCATTTCACCAAGTCAACATGGCGTCAGCCATGGCAGTGCTCCTTGCCTCGCCTCCAAGCCAAGTGGATTCTCTCGGACTCGAAATACAGAGCGACGCGGTGGTCGTAGTGAGGTTGATGATCAAGGGACGCATGGAATATCTCTCTGACTTGGTATCTACGAGAGCCGACGGATCACGCACCTACATCATGGCGCTGATATTTTCTCTGTTCGAAGAGACCAGCCACGCGGGAACCAAGACCAATATAGGGAGACTGTCGATTGAAATCCTCCGCACACTACGTTCGTCATCGACTTCAGCCGTCGCCACCGACAAAGACAGAACAGGCCGGGGACGTGAAGATGACAACAAAGCCGAATCACTCTTCCAGTCCATCTTTCCGGCGCAGCACTTGCCACCCTCGCCATCACCCACAACAACCACGGCAATGCCAGACTCAAACTCGAACTCGCCGCCGAGAACAACAATCGCCGACACGATATCTTGGATACTGACACAGTCAGCATTAAGCCCACCGCCCGACGATCCACAACATTCATCATCACCAACCCAAGACGCATCATCCCTCCAGCAGACCGAAGGGGAAGCCTGGTTCGGGCTCGCACTCCTCGCGGCTTTCCCCTCGACACACGGGTCCATCAGAGCGGCCCTGGCGCGGGACGACTTTCGCCTGTTGACGAGACTGCGCGAGATCGCTTCTGCCTCTGCCTCTGCCACTGCACGATCCTCTGGCGCCGCGTCATTGCAACTACTAAAAGAAGGGAGAAACGACGAAAATGCCGTCATCGCTGCCACTGTCGCCGCAGAGCAAGAATCAGCTAGCAGCCGAGGACGCGGACCTGAGAGCAGGCACGGATGGGATCCGAGGTATGAGAACATCAAGGTCCTCGTGGCGAGGATGGTTCAATCACAATCCCAACCATTGAGGGCGGGCACGAACCCTCCAGGGCCAAAGCCACCATCATCCCGAGAAGCCATGGAAGTATCAGCGAGAGAACCCGAACCCGAACCAGAACCAGACACCCACGTCCGCGTCCGTGCCGTTCTCGAAGCCACAGCTACAGAACTCGGTCTAGCCTAGGTCGTAATCTGGTGTGATTTGGACCACAGGAGGTTCCCTCCCTCGATGACTATGTTCTTCCTTCATCGTCAATGTAGATTCCACGAAGTACAGATTTTTACTATCGACCATGTTTTGGTGGGTAGATAAGTAGCTAGCTAGCTAGGTAGCTACCGGATCAAAGAATCCGATGTTTACCTCCCTTCTATCAAGTCCTCGCGTTATACTCCAGCAAATACCCCCGCGTGCGTGTGCGCAGTATCCCCAGCATGGTGTGGAAGACATGAACGCGGAAAAGAACAAAGTGGAAGCCGGGAGATCGTCGTACTGTCTACGAGTCGGCAATCAGGCATCAGATTCTAGTCCAACCTCAATATGTGCCGTTCAATGTCCGTGACCTGCTAGTTGAAGTCCCACCCATCGTTTGGAGCTGTATCTCTGGAGCATCCGTCGGAGCAATGGACAGCGGGCTGCGGCGCTGATCTCTGAACGGTGTCGTTGCCTTGCTGGTAAATGGTAAAGGTTTGTGCTGGCATTGGCGACTGTGCGAGCGTATGGGCCGGCTCGTCGACCTGGTGATACTCCTGCAGCGGCTGTGACTGTACATCTTGGGGTTGCGGTAGCAAAAGATCCCCGGCTGCTCGTCGCTCTCGGGCTTTGCGGCAGTGCTTGGTCTGGTGCCTTGGGAGAGATTAGCATATGCTACACAGCCCACGACCACGGGTGCTGTCCAGATCGGAGGACTTAAGGAGGAGGTGATCGCCATTGTATGAAATGCTTGCAGCGGCACCAAGATCGAGGCACAGAACTCACCTGTTTCTGAGATCCGACCGATTGAACAGCTTGTGACAATCGCCACACATGTAATCCGTGTAGTGCTGTGAGACGTCCACAAATTAGTTCTATAGTGCGACTCCTGCCACCTGCGAGATCTCAGCTTGTCGAAGGTGGTGTGCACATACCGACTTGATGTGCCGGGACAAGCAACCCGCAAACGCATATGTCTTGCCACAGCCCTCCTTGGGACACTTCCTCTTCTGGCGATTCTCGTTGTGAACATTGAGGTGTCGGCGGTAGTTCGAGGCCTTGGGGAACTCTTTGGTGCAGATTTGGCACACGTATGGTCCAGCCCCGTGTATTTTCATGTGCGTGGCGAGACTTGCCGCTCTTGTAAAGGTCTTTTGACACGTTGCGCAACTATGTTGACCATCGTGCTCGCGCTTGTGTTCCCGGTGGAGACTTTTGCTCTTGATCTTCTGCGGATCCGGCGACGTCGGGTCGATCTTCCGGTCAAGCTGACAGTCTAATTGTACAGGAAATCCTGGTTGTTGCATTGAGTTAGGATGTTGTCCTCCATAAACTTGATAGACAAGACAAGATACAACAATGCCCGTGCAACAGTGTAAGCATCCTCACAAACGACACTCACCTGAAACACTCGCGGAGTAATTGTGTCCTCCCATCTCCTCCCATAATGCTAGGGGGCTCGCCTGCGAAGGGTGGCTGGTCGACGTGCACACTGGAGACCAAGTTTCTAAGGTTGAAGGGGTGTGAGAGATTTCAAGGCTCGTTGTTGCATCCTGCAATATGGTATCCTCGACAAATTGAGAGCACACTTGCCACGGCGTGGGAAAAGAGCAGCAAAAGTCGCAGTTGGGGGAGTAGAAGTCCCCAAGCCAATTGCTGTCTGTGCCGAAGGAGTCTTCGACGTAATGTTCTTGACCTGGAATGGAGAAATGAGAACGAGCAAGCGAAGGTTCTGAGCTGTCACTGTGGACGCCTGCGGAGGACGAATCGAGGTACGAGGGAATGTCGCCCGGCACCTCAGACGGCACGAGAGCTGGATGAAATGAAGAGTAGTCGTGATTGACAAAAGCTGCATCGAGCATATCCATGGTGAAGACAACACACACGTCCACAAGAAGCGTCTGGAGAGAGATCCTCGCTTTGGCACAGCCGCTGCCGGAATGGCAGACGATTTTAGATTGAGTTCTGCTGGCTAAGTCCATGGCAGTTTCCATTACCCTGCCTTGCATTTCAAAAGCCGACCACGTCCTTTTCCCATCAGCATTATATCACAGCATATGCGACCTGAACAGCCGCTCAGGCCTTTTCTGAGATTCCGGGAGTTGGACGCAGCTTTCTATCTAGCGTCCTGGACAATAGGATGGTCTGTGCAGGACAAGATTTAGCCCAAGGTAGCAGTTGCAGAGCCATAGCCTTCGAGCTCCAATGAAACCGACACAATCCTGTGAGGGCTACCCCTTCAAAGCACGACAGTGGCCTAAACTCTCAATCACGCAGGCCCCTTCCAACGTCGACAGTGGAGAACTATGCTGCTTAAACTTTGGAGGAAAGAATGGTTCGCCATTCAGCAGCGACCACTTTCTCCATTGCTGAAACTAAGGTCTCCATTCAGGGAGCATGTGAGGTGGCTTGTCTCCCTGAGGGTGTTGATGATCGGCATAACGGGGACTCCGCGCAACTAGTGTACCCTTTTGGTGAGATGTGTCAGGAGGTCAGTCCTTCTTCTGCCCAGCGACCATGGCGGTCAGCCCGTCGACTTGTTCACTCAATTTCATGACCAAAGCAATCAATTCTGCATTATCGGCGGTGTGCAAGGCAGATTTGGTGGTGGACGCAGCCATATCAGGTGTGACTGTTGGAGATGTCTCATTAAGCGCTCGCCGCGTCGTTGGTGACTTGAGAAAATCTCGAGCCCCTTCAAGACTCAGCCGGCCCGCGCTGAGTGGCCTGGTCGAGAAGTGGGGGGCTCGGGAAAGTGTGGGATGGGAGCGAGAAATCATGTTCCTAGAGTTCTCGTATGCCCAGATCAGCGCCACGAAGGGGATGTGAGTGGCTTTTAGGACAAAGATTCGAATTCGACGAACTTCCTCTGAGGGCAGGATTAGCCGAAGTGGCCGCAGCACAACCAGGGGGAATAGATTGAGTGGAGGCATGAAGTAGGTTAGTCGGCGGGAAGTGCTGCTCTCGAGGACATAGATCGAATACTGAAAGAGATATTCCTCTCTCGCATGGGCCATGACCTGTTCACAAGAAACCCATGAGCATTGAGCATGGGCGCTTCTTTAGTTCCGGATCCCCGGGGCGCTTAAACGGGCTGGAAGGATGGCCGCGGCCTAGGTTTTCCAAGCCACCATCACCATAACGTACCTCTGTCAGGGAATTGGATACCAGGGACACCAGTGATGTGATGAGGAGGATGTTGGTCAAACAGACAAAAATCAACCTGCAGAGATCATGGGAGTCAGCCTTGGGTTCCATCCAGTAATAAGGGTGCCGCTCTTCATTCATTCGGAATACAGCCGCCCCTATCAACTATACAAGAGCCCGGTCCAATGCACGAGACCATCGAGATGGCCTGCAGATCATGTGGCAGCCGGTGTGGAGATGTCTTGCATACATTAGAGTATAGCCAAACAATGGCGAGATCTGGGACAGTCAGTCAACAGCTTCAACCGTCATTTTCCGTCCGGCGTTGACATACCTTGACAGCCATGTCAAATCCAAGATAACTTGATCTGTTCCGCTAATCAGTGACGTTTCGGAAGTCGAGTGCTGCTTCATACCCAAAGAACACCTTGATCAAGAGCCATGACATGTCGTTGAGACTCATCCGATCTCTCGCCAGCATGGTGAAGGTGGTCAAGAACCCGAGATATAACACGACAATCACAGGCAGAAACTTGCAAAATGCTTTTGTCTGTGCATTATTGGCATGAGCTCTAACGGAGGGAGCGCAGAACATACCATCTCCTTCAACACCGGAATCTTCGCAGCACACTGTCAGGTCACCTCCGACACTATCGAGAGACGGATGAAACTTACCAAGCTTCCAAAGTATGGGTTCAGGCTCATAACCGAGAATATCCTGGTCATGTAAGCATGTCTGGAATAACGATGCATTCTGCATTGATGCCCACCTCGGTACAAGGAACAGTGCCACCATGGATAAGATGTCAAAGGCAACATCAATGATATAGTCGCTATTTCTGAGGAGGCCAATAACTCCTAAGTGCAAGGTCAGCTCCACTGGCACCACGCCCAGAACTTCGGGAGAACAAACGGATAATCACAAAAGCCGCGCTGAAACCGATGATGGCGATGTCCCACAAACTCCAAAAGTCGGTCTGATAGAACATGAGGCCCGCATCTTTGATCTCACCGAACTCGTCATAGGCAAAAGCAGCAATCCAAAGATATAACACGGTTTCTGTGGCGGTAATGTGGCTTGGATCCCGCTCCACCAATACAGCATAATACAGTGCCAGAAATGCGAGAAAGAAGCTAATCTGAAAGGCCTTTTGATACTTAGGGACCCTTAGACGGGTGAAGGGGTCTGCTACCCGTTTGTTGTACACTCGGGGTTTCTTGACGGCGTAGACGGAGAGACTCTCCCAGAAGATCACATCGCCATTCCAGATGTCTTCGACAATCTTCTGAACAGGATTCTGCGAGAGGAACTTCTTTGCGTCCCCAATGGCGGCGATTTCCAGGGCGTTCATACCAGCCATGGATTCATCCAGGTAGGCTCTCCGCGTCGCATCGTCCTCGTCGCCCGGGAATGTGCTTGATGTGCCAGGGCCAGGGAGGTGGTCGAAGGAGGCGCGTTTTGGGGGCCGGAGAACCGCACCACGTTCGGCCGATCGGGCGCGTATAAGGGGCGATGTTTCATCTGCGTGATCTTCCTCGACATGACGACCAAAACTCCTATCAGTAGTAGAGTCTGATGGGGAGTGTCGCGTGCTCTCGTCCGGGCTTTGGGGCAGTTCGTAGAGAAGGTAGTCAATGAGTTCCTTCTCCGACAAAAAGGTAAGAAACTGCCACGCTACAAGTTCACAGGCGAGGGCCCTCGACTCGTTCAAACCGCTGTCCGCGTCTGCGTCGGCATTGGTGAAGAGATATCGGGCTGCCAGGAGTGCCGCTACGATGGCGGGATGGTGGCAGTCAGCACTCAGATATGTAATGAGAGGCTTCAACGACTGTCCAGCACTAGTGGTACGCAGCTGCTCGTAAGTGTAGGCGGCGTCAATGGCTTTGGCAATGTATGAAGACAACTTGAAGACAACATCGGAAAAGAGTTCTCGTGAATCGATGATAGGGACATCGTTTTCTTCCCAGGGTTGGAATTTGCTGGACCGGGGAGTGTGAGGGTCGAGACTGGCCATTGAGGCGTCGACGTAGCTTTTGAGATTGAAACGGAGACCACGAGGGCGCATGGGGGACAGTGCTGCTCCTAATCGATTGAAACAATGGGTGTCATGATGGGAGGGGAAGTGCCAAAAGCGAGAAAAGTGTGTTGGTCGAGATACTGTGTTCAGAGATCAAAGATCGTCATAGGGGGATTTCAGTTTATGGAAAGGTATCAAAGTATGAGGTAGCATTTGAGGAGTTGATAACGAGCAAGTACTAGTGATATACTCCGCCGTAGACTAGTAGATGTTCTCGAGCGGATCAAACATACCCTACACGCAGCAGAGAGCGAATGACGTCATGTCTTTTTTCCTTTTTCATCCACTTCAACTCTACAAGAACCGCCTACTGAGTAACTGTCACTCACTCGGTATGGTTCAAAAGATGGCGACTCAATATTCAGACAGGCCCTTACGACGCTCAGATATTCTTCAGTCAATTGGCTCCACAAACACGAAGCTGACATTTGATTTGTCTCGAAAAGGACACGCGCAAGTCCCCGTCGCCTTGGTCCAAAGCCATTGCTCTCCATCTGGACGGAGATCAACGACCTCGTTCATGAAAGAGGGCTTTCTCTTACCCAACAGTGGGCCAAACATGTCTTTCCCATCTTCCCCTTGACTTTTGATCCTCCTCAACTTTCTGTCTGTCATTCTGTTCTACTTCGAGCCTCCCTCCCCAAAACATGGCTCTTCCTACTCCCTATGCTCCCAATACCACGCACACCGTGCCCGCCCGCTCATCCGTGGCCGTGCCTCTGTCGCCGTCGCAGAAACTGACCGTGACAAACACCCATGGCAGCCAAGTGATTGACTTCTGGGCATTTCAAGTGCCTTCTTCGGACACAAAGGAGCTGATCACGTACCTGTCCATGTCACACACGCGGGCCTCGCTACTCAGCCTGAGCCCTGTGGCGCCGTGCACGCTGACGACGAACCAGCGCACGCCCGTCCTCAAGTTCACTAGCGACAGCTCGGGCTGTATCCACGACACGTTGATCCCGGCCTGTGACATCCACCGATACCACCAGCTGGGCGTCCCATCCGATCAATACCACGCCAACTGCTCAGACAACCTCCGCACGGCCCTCTCCCGCGACGCGCCCGGCTACACGCTTCCCCCACCGTTCAACACGCCGACATCCACCGTTCCAGAACCGCTGAACCTGTTCATGAACATCCCCGTGTCGCCACCCCCGAAGCCGCTGCACGAGAGCAACCGGTCTGCCGGCGGGGAGCTGAGCTTCAAGCCGACGGTGTGCGACAAGGGAGGCCAAGTCTCCTTCGAGGCGTTGGTCAGTTGCATTGTCGTCATGAGCTGTTGTCCACAGGACCTGGTGCCCGAGGTCAACGGTGGCGTGATCCACGACTGTCATTTCATTGTCGAGGGCTAGTCACTCTCATCGCCGCCACCACCGACTTTATATCCTCATCACCATGTACGTATCAGTACATAAATATCCCGAGCCGTTCTTTAGCAGAGGCAGAAGCGTGGAGTGACGCTCGAAAGGGAAACGAAAGCCAGAGTGGACACTGACTGACAACCCCGGACGACAAAGCCGTACCTCGTACGAGCAGATGCGTGTGTGAGACGTTGTGGCGGGAATACCATTAAATTCTCCGACTTTTTAGCCTCTGCCTCTGGCTCTGCTTCGCCGATATCATACCTTGGCTTGATACCGGGTATATATGCGAGGGGACGGGTTCTTGCAGGGATAGAGTAAAACCCAAGGCTACCGCCCGTCGAAATAATATGAAACAGACAAGAGTTCAGATCTCCATGAATCGCCCTGTATTATTACGCTAGTAGGTCATGATGGATAAACGGCTCTTATTTTCTCAGCTGTGTCAAAATGGACCGGATCGACTTTTTCAATGCTCGCTTGAAAGCAACCTCGTGTCTCATATCATATGCGCCCTGGTTGCTTCCCATCCTTCCATCAACAACAGCCCTGCTCTCCGACTCAAATTCGACGAGTTGCTCGTCGAATTGCTCAACTGCAGGTTCCCAATCTCGCACCAATTGTTGATTGGCAAGCAACTCAGATACTTGCACCACGAACACGTGTCGCGGTACTTGTAAAAGTTGTTCAGGAGCACAATGAATGCTACCAACACGCCAATCAACGCCCCCAAACGAAACAGCCACCAAGCCCACCACAAGGGCTTCCTTCCTTTGAAGAAACCGACGGGTTGTTTGGCAAAGGCAACCACATCAGCGGGTACCGCCGTTGTAACTGGTTTGGATGCGGTTGGGGGCGATGACGCCAGCATCGGATCCTTGGGGTTAATGCTCACGTCTGCATCTGAGCCGACATTTCGATAGGACCCAGTGTTAAGATTTGTCGTTTCGCCGATGCGCTGGCGAAGGACATTGGGAGAATGTAGAAGGCATATTCCCGCCGCAAGGCCCATCAGGAAACCCCCGATGTGAGAGAAATTGTCCAGGCCAGGCAACAACCCCAGAACAAACGAGATGACGATATCTACCATGATCCACATCAAGTCTTTGACAGGATGGCGTCGTTCATTCCAGCCATAGATCAAGTCCAGGAGAACCAAAGCAAGGATGCCGAAAAGACATCCCGATGCTCCTGTCGATGCAATAGCCGTGGCTGCAAAATTCCCGCCCAAGACAAATCCAAAGATGCCCGAGCTGAAATACACAATGGCAAATCGAATGCTGCCAATTGCTTTCTCCAGTTCACGACCCATGGTAAGTTGCAAAAGCAAGTTGAATGCAATGTGAATAAGGCCCGCATGTAGAAACATGGGGATGATGAACCGAAACCATTGGTTCGGATGCTCGTTACTGAAACCAGAAAATCCACACAGGGTTTTGAGATCGCAGTGGTTGCTTGGTGAGTTTGGATCGGATGTAGTGGTATTAGGACATGGCCAAGTAGGAGGGTCGGGGCTGTCTTGGACGCCGGGTGTAGTCCGCATACATGGCACAAATCGAGCACCCATGTTAATCTGCACATATGTCGAAGGCCCGATCATGGGATTGAATTGCGGCTTGATCATGATGGGAGACCCTGTAATGATCGCTGGTTTTGGTCAGCATCGAGTGCAGAGGTCCAGAACAGGTGTACTCACAATTCCGAATTATCTCAACCACAAAAACTGTAATTTGTATCAAGCTCAGAGTGTACACAACCCATGGTATCTTTCCCTTGAAAAAGTTTGCAAAAGATCCTTCCGTTTTCTTCCTTCCTTTTGAATCTGGCAGCAACTGTGGTGAGTTCGAGTCGGGAGAGGGAGGATACTGTGAGGACTGATTCCGCCAGTCAGGCACATCTTGATTCGTATTGAGTCTGGACTGTTGCTTCAGCGGTATCGTGTCTGAATGTACAGATTGTCTGGTAGGGTCGTAAGGTTCGTAGAAATTAGACAAAGGTCTGGCACTGTATGCTTGAGAGAGGCGTGACTGATCGAGGTTAGAAGAGCTGTTTTGGGGATTATAGGCGAACGCGATATGCGAGACAGGTCTTTCTTTTTGCGGTCGGGTAGACTGCGATGATTGAGCCATAGACTCTCCCTGATAGTAGTCGTTGGCAGCCATGGCGGTTGTAGTAAGAAGAGAGCAGTACGACTGAATTGCTCCGCTGCAGAAAATGTAAGGAGTGCGGCAAACGAGCGTAGGATATTCACTGTGTCAGAAACTGACAGTGCAAGAATCGTAGGTGACGTCCAAGGGGGACGATTGTTGCTAGATCCGAACCACCATCATTCCTGACGGATACTGAATTGACCGAAGAGAGCGCGAGTTCGACGATGTGACGAGTGTGTCAATGACAATTAGACCCGTGATTCCGTCGGGAAGTTGACAGTCTGCGAGGCTTGACAGGTGCCCAAGCAACGGATCGATGAGATCGTGGATCGGCTGAGGGATGAGGTGTCGTCTCGTTAGAAAGCGAGGACCCAGAGTCGAGGCGGAGATTTGGACTTGAGAGAGATTAGATGGATGGCATTAATCGGCAAACAGCCTGACGCTTGGGGCATTCAAAGGAGTGTGTTGTATTCAAAGAAAGTGGGAGAACAAACGATAAGGTATTGAGTGAAGGCCGCAGTTGAGGATGCTTGGGATGTTGCAGTGCCTCGACAACGCACCATGGCTTTTACGCACATCAACGTGGCTCAGGAAAAGGGTTATTGCCACACGAGGACGATGAGCAATGTTGTTTAGGCGTAGGATGGGCTTGAATGGGCTTAGACGGAGGCGTGGGAATTTGGCGTGTCTCAAGATTCAGGAACAAGCTTAGTCGCTGGAGCGGCAGCCCGCACCAGCCCCAATGCAGTCCGTCACGCGGGCATCCAGCACCTGTGAGTGGCTGTGGCACAGTCGAGTCTACCCCGGTGCTACTCGTATTCTGATGCGCAAAAATAGACCCCGTTCCCCCTGCTTCGTCTTACGCGTTAGCTGCAGCTGTAAGTGCGCAAGTTGATGGTTCCTTCGAGTTTCGCATCTGCACGACCTCGTTCAGCTCGGTTTCATCCACGATGTGTCAAAACCATGCACGTGATGAATACATCTCTCTCCAGTATGTGGATTGGATCAACTACAGGGAGAAAAAGGACTGGGAAGCGGCTCTGCACTCGTATGTCAAGTCTTTGGACATCATATTAGTCTATTATAATCTGTTTGTAACAATATCTCTTTTCCTGTTCGTGGGGCTCATGATGCCTGTCAAAAGGCCGGATCCGAGGCAATCTTCCAAAAAAAGAAAGCTGCCATGAAATACAAGAATCACACTCATGTCAAGCCGACATGGTGACGCTCAGTCCACCAAATAAATATACAGCTCATTGCCAGCACCAATGCTCGGCACCTCCTCTTTTACTTTTGCACATCGGCCATATACCCTGCTGTTTGCCCGTGTGCACTCGGTAAAACACATCCGCTCAGTTCACTGGTTCTGCAATCAATTTGTCCAAACCAGAAATGCCAGTCTTGATGAGTGTGGTTCGAAGTAAATCCAAAGTGGGATGTTGCGAACAAGTCGAGGGCTGCTGTGGCCAAATGCGAAGGATAACCTTCAGTTGAGCACGTCATGATGATGAGGGACCTCGAGGCGAGGATGCCCTGACGGAAGCTTGAGCTAAAACGACGCAAGGCTCGGTCAGTTCGGAAAGGGTCTTCCGTGTTGATCCTTGGTTTGGAATTCGTGACAGTTTGTTCGAGGATCCCCACGCGTTCGAAAATGTATATCAGGCAGCGCAAGTGACTCGAGTTGTCATTTACATCTCCCTTCCAATATCGCAGTCCTTGTGTAACGTGGTTTGTCCTCTTACGCCAAACAGCCATCGTCCTGTTGGGCAACAGCTGATGTTGCCGGATCTGCCGGGGTCATGAGCAAAGTTGTGGAGCGCTGGAAAAGGAACCAGTCAGGTAGTATATCAGCCGGCAAAGAGTGTTGACGATGAATGGCTCGAAGCCCCAGAACAGCGCGTACAGAAGAGCGGTGAAAGCGATAAGGATGACCGAGTTGAAAATGAGTTTCTCGCCCGGGGTCATAACATAGAGTCCAAAGGTGACTTCATACTGGTAATATCGCAGTCGCAGGTAATTTGATAGCTTTGCTGGCATCGAGACAAGCGGCTTGCCGAAGGAGCGGTGGTGGGAGGAGGAGGAGCTGGACGTAGCCAGCAGCTGGACGGCAGCCATGGCCATGGGGGAGGAGAAGTAATTGGCCGAATTGGGAGGAGCAGAGTCGATGAAGAGAGGGAAGGGCTCGAGGGAATGGTGGAAGTCGGCGGTCATGTTGATATAGAAGAGGAAACCAGAGGGCAAGTGGGAGGTAGGTTGGTGTAGGGGGCAACGGATGCGATGGAGGCTTTGTACTCAGCTCGCGTGTCGCAGGGCTTTTTGATCGTAGATTCGGGCCTGGCGGGACCTGGTTCGGTAAAGGACTGCACTCGTTGGCACAGAATCCCCAATGAGGAAATGATCCAAGCAAAGACCAAGCGTTTGATTTGCCGCAGGAGCAGGTGAAATTATGGGACAAGAAGTTTAATGATTAGATCAAAGGGCAGACCCCAGGATGGATAAGTGAGGAATGTGGATTGTGGTGATTTTAACGAGGCTGGAAAGGGAGAAGTGATGAATTGGGGTGGTGGATGCAGCGCAGTTTGCTGACTCGTACCGACGTCAGGTACTGGGTCACGAATTGCGAGGCACTTGGAAACAGAGCAATTCTCGAGTCTCGATACAAGGTTTCCTCACGTCTAGGAGCTTCAGCGTGTCGAGAGATGTAAAGCACCAAAAGAACTCTAAGATGTACTCCCCCTCTCCCATTTATGGAGGTTGATCACGATACCACCCGCTGCCCTGGGATTTCCAATGCCTCATGCGCCAAAATGAACACGAGGGAAAAAATTGGGCATATGGGGCAAAGAGGGCAAATAGGTAAAGGGCCGGCATTACTCGGATTTGCGGGACACGCTGGATGACCAACAATTGGTTCAGCCTGTCAACCAAGCGACTAAGCGACCCTGCTGGTCTGCAACCAATATATTCATCCGGAATATGCGGCTCAAGGTTGGGAATTTCATTATTATTATTATTGTGGGCAGTCGACCGCCTCGGCGCCGTTTCGCTCTTCTGCCCACACTACCACACTACCCCTTTGGTGCACCCGCCACCCACCCCCCAATATGTACGATGATGTGATATTTCTCTCGTCGTCTTCTTGTCCTTGCTGCTCAGATGATGTCGACCCTCTCAGTTCAGACCTGCTGACTACGCTCCCAACCTACGAGTCATTCGATCAGAAGTTCCATTCATCATGACTTCTTGATCTCTGACAGCATTATCGTCCTTCCGCCCCATCCGGGCTCGCCGTCCACCGCGCCCCTCTTTATTCTCCCTCTGAACGATCATTCCTCGTATTCTCCATCCTCATGCCCTCTCGTTCTCTAAGCAATCCCCAGTTAGGCCGTGGTTCCTGAAAAGAGAGGACAGGTGGACACAACAAAAAACACTCCGATGGAGCATGTTACTAAAGAGTTGTGGCTCGGGACCGTCCTCTCGGGCGCCACTTGCTCAGTCAAGACGGTAGTATTTTGTGGATATTACCTCGTATAGTCTCTACAAGTACAAGTTGTCGTCATGGACTCTGAACCATTACCCTGAACCCCGCTAAAAATCCACTCCCGGTCAAAACTTTTCTTCAACATCCATAAACACCCCGTTGCTCTTGCCTTCATGCTCCAGGTGGTGGTAGGTTCAAGTCGAATTCTTCTTGATCATGGGCAACTCTTCCCACGATGCAATTGATCTCATTCGACGGAATCAGCCCCGGGGTGCGATCTGGAAGTCGGTGCGTCTCCAGATGTGCTAGGAAAGCTTGCAGTCCTGTGAATGTGGGTGTCACGTTAACTGTTGTCGCTTTCTTCTCTCCAAACACACCTAGCCTGGCCAGCTGCGTCGACATTCCGTCCTCGATCCAGCCTTTGGCCACTCCCTCCACACAACAGAAGTAACAGGCGAACACGTCGCCACTATTCATTGCATCGCCGATCGTCAACTTCTTGGACACATGACATTTGGCCAGTAGGTTCCATCGATATTTAATGCCTCCTTCAGAATATCGTACTTTGGTATCGTACGTCTTCTCAGCCTTGACCGCGCCACGTCCACCGCTCGGCAGCGCCCTTGAGACTAATGCTGGTCCTTCGAAATTGCACTTGGTGCAGCGCCAGAAATGTTCTTGACCTTTTGGCCCCTTGCGGTGTTCGAGCGAGAAACCCTTTTTGCGTGCGCCGAGTTGTTGCCTCACTGCACCCTTGCAGAATCCAGCAAGATTCGATTCACTCGGCAAGTTGAGCTGCGATCGCGCTATTTGCAATTGAGGTGGACCTGCAGGGGTCGATGCCAGCCGCATAGTAGATTCTAGTGACGCACTTTCAGATGTGGATTTCACCGTGATGCTGTCCGACATGCCATCCACGGACTGCGCCGTCGGCGAAGTTGGGCTGTTCAATGTGGCTATGTGCTCACTGCCACTCACGTCGAGCACTTTTGGCTTCACGTAGCGAGGCAGTCTGTTGAATTGCGCCTCCAATGCTGAGGGTGCAGGCTTGTGTATTGCCTCGGCGATTCCAGGGGGCAGTCCCCTGCGAATCGCGAATGATCCTATTTTGGACCCATTCGAACCAGTAGATCGAATCGACAGCGGTCGTGGAACTGAAGGAATCGGCGGCACCTGTGTAGAGCAACACAGTTAGTTCTCGTTAAGCCCGGCATTGCTGTTTGACTTACCCTTTGCTGGAAAAGAGGATCAGGTAGAACGGGCAGCATTTCACCCCCAGCGTTGCTGGTCTGGGGCCTGGAGATAGGCGAACTCGTTGTCGGTTGGTTCTGTAATATATTTGGATTCTGGTATCCATGCCACATCGACTGCTGCACTTGCTGTTGTAAATGGGGAGGCAGCTGTTGCAAAAGGCTTTGGTACTGTTGTTCTAGATCTGCAGCTGCTGGGGGACGACTCCGAGGTTCCGACGGGGCGACGAATTCCAGGGTGCTGTAGTCAGGATTTAACGGAACGGCCTGTCGTTGGTTTGATGACATCGTCGTCGACATGTTTGGCTTCATGGCTTCCCTTTCCTGTGTTTGTTCTGCTTCAGGGGCCAGGTTATGGTCAAGCTCGTGGATCTGGGCTGGAAGAACTGGCACGGAAGCCGGGTTGTCTTGTCCTATTCGAGGACTGCGCTCTTGGAAAGTGCTCTGTGGCACAGGGCTATACTGTACAGCTGGCGGCGGCTGATAAAAAGCCGACTCCTTCGGAAACCTTTGCCCTTTTTCGTCACTCGTATAGATCGGTCCCGTCAAGTTCGGTCTGTATGGTGGCGGGTCCGCATTTGTTGACAGAGAGCTGTCCTCGAGTTGCTGGGACACAGCGCCTTGGCTTGCCTGTCTCTGCATAGGAAATGGGAGAGCCGGCACATTGTCTTCGCCTGGCGTGCGGCTCTTGGGCGCGTCGCTCATGTAAGATAATGTTGAATTCATGGAGGTCCTCCGTTGCGGTGCCAAACCACCAGATGGTTTACGGTCATGCCCGACGGCTGTCCTTGAGCTGTATGTAGTATAGGATGTGCCCGATTGAGTGTCGTATGGTCTTCCGCCGAACGACGAATGTGTACTGCGGCTACTTGAATAAGCTAGCGATCCAGGCAACTGGACCTTGTCGGAGTCATCGATATATGGACGGGCAATTTGCTTCATTGCCGCGGTAGCTGTCGACATGCGCTGGTAAAGCTGACCTAGGCATACTGTTGCATTGACCCGACAATCGTCTGATGTTTCCTTCAACATGTGGAGGTTTAGAGTTGCTTCATCCATAAAAACCTCCCTCAGATGCGAAATTACTGCCTGCTGCAAGTTGATGAGGATGTCTTTCATCTGCTCTCGAGCGATAGCGTCCCCTCGGGCATATGTCTCGCCAAAGCGACGAACGTCGTGGTCGTACAAGCTCTGCACCGCGGTACCCCCTAGCGATAGAGAGTCTTCCAAATCCTTTGTCAACTCCTCTGGCAGAATGAACTCCTCCGAAGATTGTTTATTCTTGAGCCGCTGTACCAACTTTGAAGCATCGCGGTAGGCACCAACAACTGTACGCAAGACGAATTAGTGAGTGGTTTGAGGACAACTAGCTTGACTGAACGTGGCACTCATTCATTCGGACTTCGGACATGTCGAGGCTGCAATCCCACTCAACTCGTAGAGTAGGTCCAGTTGATCGCCACTGTTGCACAAGCCGATCTCAGAATAGCATCGTCGGTGTAGCCTTGTCAACAATATTGAGGCTCCGTGCGCGCCTTGTCCCAGCTTTCCGGAATATTGACCTATTCAGGCAAGACCTCCGACGTCTCTCGTGCTTTCAGGAACATGAAGGGATGCTGACGAGGTTGTGGACGATTCGTTGCGAAGCAGAAACGACATAGACAGATAGGATAGGAAACGGAGTAAGCTCACCAGCCTCAACACATGCTTCGATCGACATGACATCCATGGCTATCGGGCGTGATGCGCAGCCGCAATTTGGATGTCGGTACTGATGATTGAGGGGCGTATGTTGATCCTGTATCAACTCATCGACGCAGCATTCAAAGCCTCAATCATGGCAAAAGACATCAAGAACGGAGGAAGGATGAAAGCGAACGCTCGGGCGAAAACATCAGCAGGAGGAAAAGTTGAAAGCCCGGGGAAAGTCTCGCTACTTGAAGGCTGAGGCTGAGTGCAGGCTATTGGCAATAGAAGTGCTCTACGCAAGTCCCAAAATGGCATTTCACTTTGTGGTCCAGCCTGCACACCGGCTGCCTGCAGCAATAATGGTTCGTATTGACGTGTGCGCACTCCGCCCAAGCTGATAAAAGCGAGGCCTGTGCTAGTTGGGTCTCACAGCCGTGGCCGTTGTGGATGGTGGGCTGTACCACGTACGAAAGTCTCCGTCCAGGGATGGGTAACCAGAGATGGAAGCGGACTACGAACGGCGGGCCAGAACGAGATAAGGATAAAGGCATCGAGACGAATCGATTAGCACTGTGACACGCTGTTTGACCGCCCAGAGATAGCATCGTGGTTCATCCCCGGGGAGGCGTTCGCCGCCGCGGACGGTGGACTGCAGACAAGGCTTGCTGCACGAGAAACCCATGCGCAATGGCTCTGGGGATGGGTTGAACTAGGAAACAAGAGTGCGGTTTTGGCACGCCAGGACCAGGCAAGGGGGACAGGGCGTCAACAAAAGCCATCTGAGCACGAAGTCAGCGACCCGTTCAATTGGCGCAGGGATCCTTGGGCTGACCTTGGCATGCAGCCGCAAAGCCTTGAGGACTTGGGACTCGGGCATGGAATGGCGTTCTGCAATCCCAATGGCGGAGGAAGAGAGTTCGAGCTGAAAAGAGAACAACACAGCGAGCCCATGTCAAAAATAAGTGACAGAGTCTGACGAGAAATAGCGATGAGGAGCGATTCACTATTGGCTCAAAGGTAACCATCATTAGCTATGCTCGGTAATGACACCCCTATCCTCATCGCCTTCAAGTGACTACCCACAATTCAGAAATGGCATCTACATTCTGTCAGACTTTGCCAATTTTATTCTTCCAGAGGCTCGACGGCTGCTTAGTTTGGTCGGGGGGATATTCTAGCGCGAGTACGTGGGTTAGGAGGAGAGGAGTCGAGGCGTCGAGGTGGGTTGGTGGTGAGTGTCTAGACTCGCGCCTCCATCTGCCTCCCATCTGCATCTTCCCACTACTACAACTTGCCAGTGTCAACAACTTTCATCATCTCCTCATCAGACCATGTTCCCCTGCAGGCTGCCCGCAATCCCCTGCATTGGTCCGGGAAATTACCGCTTTGTCAAAAACTGCCATCATCCTCGTACGTGATGATTGCTCCATGCGATCTACTCGTATCATTCCACGTGCGGAACATTCACCTCCTAGTCAAGTCAAGCATTGTGCCACATGCTGCCCCTATCGATAGATCCTAGACCACGGTACACGGCCCGAATCAAGCACCACTACCGAGTACTTTACAAGGTTCTGTGACACCGATTGAAAAAGTCCGGCAACCCCGAACAGCAAGCAGTCGTCTAGCACAAATATCCCGCAAGCTTCCCGACCGCGAACGATCCTTTTGAGTCAAATACCTTGTTGTCGCGAAGCAGTACAGGTGGGGATCTTGAGAAGCGAGAAGAGAAAACAGGGGCAGCTGCAGCAACACGGCGCGATGGATTCCTCGTGCACATTCAGTCCCTATTATTATGGGGCACTGACATTAAGACAACCCCAGATCCATCCAGACACATTTTGTCGTTCCCTCATAAGTGAGCCTTGCCTGAGAGCAGGCGCTGAATGGCTTCATTGGTCAGAGGTGCGTACCCTGTTCCCTCTCTCTCAATCCAGAACATCCGGTCCTTGGTGCCTTCTGGCAGCAGGAAGCCTGTCGAGAAACAATAAGCAGTGCGTTCATAGAGAGGGTGTCATCTGGGGAGTGACTCTCACCATCTTTTCGCAGACCTGTCTTCAACTTCTTCATAATGGTCGAAACCCGTTCGCTACTACTTTCACCGCTCAGACCACCCGAGTCTTGTGGCGCACCATCATGAACCAGAATTCGGACGAAGCGCGGCACTGCATATGCCGGCAGGGCGCTTTCTGAAGTACGCAGCCATTCTTCTAGTTGAGACATGATGTCCTGATGAGCTTGATCCGACTGCTCCAGAGGCACTCCCCTCAAAGTAATTGCTGCACAACCCAATTGTCCATCATACCCGTAATGGTTCATTGGGATGGCATAGACGTTGACAGAAGCAATCTTGGGATGTCTACTGATCCATGCTTCTACTTCGGTAGTGGAAATATTGTGACCTTTGGCGCGATAGGTATCTGCCAGGCACCGTCAGCATTTTCACCATTGTTGCGCCCAAGGAGGAGGTCTCATGGACAATCACGTACCTCCAAGTCGGTCACGAAATTGAATGAATCCATCTTCGTCCTACAAGAGATGTCGGCTCAGCATGCTCTCTCTCCAATTTATGGCTTGAACTTACCATCACCATCGCGTCCCCGAATCGAATGTATTCGTCCCCTTTCTCGAAAACATCCCTCAGGGACTTTTTCAGAGTAGCCTCTGCACCACCCTCTCCGACGTAGTCGTGGCGCCTTTGGAATGGAGGGGCGATCTTGGAAATGGCCTCACCAACCTCTCCCAGCTGTGCCTTGATGCAAAACCCTGTCTTGGGATCTCTTAGCACTTCCCCTGTCTCGAAATCGGCCCTGATGATCCAGAACGACCTCTGGCCAAACCAGTTACCCCGTATTATGGGACCCCAACGGGCGACCTTTCCCACCCCGAGATCGTTCTTGTTCGAGTTCAGTATCGAGGTTGTTCCCTCGCTTGATCCGTAGTACTCTACTATCCAAGGGATTCCAAACCTTTCCCTGAATGCTTGCCACACATTGGGAGCCAGCCCCAGACCGAAGGCGAGATCAACCTGGTGATCTTTTTCGTTGGGAAATCGGGGATCTGGGGGAGACTGGACTAAATAACGGAACATTTCGCCGATATAGACGATGGCATTCGCCTGGGAGCGTCGAATGTCGGCCCAGAACTCCCGCCGGGAGAATCGCCGTGCAAGAATCACGGTCGCCGACGACGTAAATGCGGCCGGCAGGCAAGCGAAGGATGCGGTGCCGTGGAACAGGGGCAAGCAGACATACCACCTTCTGTGGCTTCCCTGCATGAATGGCCACATTCTTGGGAATCCAATCAGATGTTCATGTCCAAGCGGCCATATCAGAGCTTTGGGCATCCCTGTTGTTCCGGACGTAAAGAGATATTGCCCGGCATCGGTGGGTCCGACCTTCGGTCTCTTGTGTTTGGGGAAGTCGGCCATCTCTGGTCTGACAGGAGGCAACTCGTCGTGCTTTAGCAACAAGGTTCCTTCGAGGTGAGGTTGAATCGGAGGGTACGAGTTATAGTCGTACAGAATGATCCTCGGAAGAGATGATGAGACAGGTGTTGAAGAGCCTTGGACAGCCTCGTCCTGCCCCAAAGCCTTTGCGAGGACATCATACAGCTCGTAAGTTGTGATGCAGACTGTGGCTTCGCTGACTTTGAGACAGTGCTTGATGTGGGTTCCGGTAATGGATGTATTGACCGGTGCAGCGATAGCACCGAGCTTGTACAGAGCCCACCAAGAAAAGATGAACTCTGGCGAGTTGTTGACGAACATTGCAACCACGGTTCGGTTCTTGATCCCGAGCGCTTCAAATGTTTCGGCCACTCGACCGATCTCTTCACGTAGTTGGCGGTACGTCCAGCTCCGGCCTTCAAAGACGAACGCCTCCTTGTCGGTGTGGTGGTTCTGGTCATAAGTCGAATGTAGGATGTGGTAGAAGGACCAGTCGTCATCTCCGTATTTTGCGCACAAGTCCAGCGCGTACTTTTGGATATTCTTTGTTGATCGAATCTGGGCGAGGTCGCTGCGAATCGAATATTTGGCATCGAGATACATGCTGATGCCCGTGAACGCCGCGGCGGCGCCAGCAGCGAGCAGTGCCATTGCTGCTTGTGTAAGGCCTGAGGTGAAGTCTTGTCAAAGGCTGTGTGGCACGAGGGGGTATCGTAGTTTCAAAGGGAAGCAAAGAGACCACACACACCCCCTCTCTCTCTGTGGGTATCTGTCTCTCTCTCCCTCTGTCCCTTACGATCCATTTTGGGAAGAGCCTCGGATATGGTGGAGATGTGATGGGAACGACTCAATAATAGCCGTACAAGCCGTTTTAGTGCGGATCTGGCACCGCGGCTGGGACGAGGTAGTGCAGACTGGTCCACTCATCGTTGCGGTTTCCTCCAAGTACATTGCCTAGGTACATTGAGAGACTCTTCATTCTCCATGTCTCATTCCGTTTGACGATATGGGGGAAGAATATGCGGGGCGCGAATGATGGGGTAGAAAAAGGAAGCCTGCGTCTAGCCTCATTTATGGTCGTCCGTATGTTTTCCAGGTGGCTGTCCGGTGGCGTATTTTATTCTCTGACGCAACTTCTCCCAACGCGTTATCAATGGGGGATTGGCTTGTGGTCCTTTGGGATACAAAATTAGTACCGTGAACAGCCACCAGAACGACCACACAAAAATCCCAGTTTCCGACCCCTCAACGTCGGGATGGACGACAGCACCATCTACAACGACTCCCGGCACAATATCTTGAGCTTTACGGACCACTCATCGGAAGGGGTGTCGCCCTTGGAACAAGATGTCTTGGACGAATACGAGAGGTTATCGAGGAATATGAAGGAGGTGAGTCACTCTCATCTCATCTCGTCGCGTCGCGTCGCGTCGCGTTGTGTCGTGTCGTCGACTCTACCATGCCATACCCTACCCTACCCTACACTTTTCACTCGAAAGATCTGTGGAGGGAGTGATATGCCATCCTGCCCGGGAAGCAAGCAAGCAAGCAAGAGACGAAGAAGGGTGCCATCAAGTCTCCCTTCGTCGGATGGATGTAGATGCCATCCTGGGGAGGGTTTCCTTTTTTGTGTTGCTTGGAAGGCGGTTACGGAAACCAACTTACTTCTCTTTTACGTCTCCCAAAAACCCCAGTTCTAGTTCCAGTTCCAGTTTTAGTTCTATTCTGACACAACACTGTTATTTTCCCTCGAACAGCTCTCGTCTACGCTGGCCGACCTCTCCGGCGGACCTATTACGCTCGAAATCGCCGAGGGACTTCGGTTGTTGGAGCGCAAGGTCGCTAGCGTCTATACGCTGATGAAGGCGAGTGTGTACAGCATTGTTCTGCAACAGGGGCAGGTCGAGGGAGGAGACGATGCTGCCGGCGCCGCAGACGGACCGGATGATGATGGGGGAGAGGCGGCCGAATAAATGTTTACAGGGCCAATTGGGGTCTTGTGCTTGTATTATGGATACCCCTTAGGGTAACGACATGAGGTAAACAGGACGGATACATCCCTTGACGAGTGACGCGAACTCATGAGCCACGACAAGGACTTGTCAAAACTGAGCGGCATGTTGGAAGTGTTGTCCTTTGCCGGTCAAAATTTGGTCCACCCTGATTTTGTACAAAAATACGACAGAGACGCAAACATGGTCTGCTGTCTAATGTCTGGTCCGGGAATGCTAATATACAAAATCCCTGATCTATGTTTGGCCAGCATAGTACACCTTGCGAACATCCACCAACTTCTTGCCCCGAGCCCTTGCGATATCCTCGGGGTGCTTCTGACTCAACAGAGCCTGCACCGCAGCCTTGACTGTGTTCATAGGATTTCTCGATCGTGTCACGCGGGCAGATAGATCGTGGATCCCCGCACATCTGCAAATCTCCCAAATATACTGTTGACATCGGAGCCCGAAGCCTGTCAACGGTACAGTTAGCAGTGCAATCTCGCCACGGACTGGGGAAGAAAAGTACCTGGTGGTCTTGCATATAGTTCCAGCTCGGTGGCGCTGACCTTGGCCTTCAGATCTCCATAAATGGTTCGATTTTCGTACCGCAGGATGGGAACCATATTCCGGATGGCACGGTACTGACTCTGGACCAGAGCAGCAGAGCTTTCCTGAGACTTCCCTTCTCCGATACCGATGAGACCCTGACCGTTTCCGGCTATGCTTAGACAGTACATCTTTCTTATCTTGCCTAGCCTTGTCTGGTTCGTAACACTGTGGAAGATGAGGGTCTTGACCCGTAACTGCGCTATTTGTTTCTCGCTGTATCCGGTCATCTGCATCAACTGCAGGAGAGCAGGCGAAACGGCCCGTTCCTTTCTCTCAGTCCCTTCCTCATCTCTTTGAGATTTCTTTTTCTGAGGTTTGGCCGGCTCCGAAATTCTGGGCAAGTCCGGAGCAAGTGCAGTGGGAGGATTTCTCTCGGCCTCTTCACGTCCGACGGTCATGCGGAGATTCTTGTCAAACTTGTCCCATAGCTCTTGGTCATAGTCGTTTTCGTTTTTCGGTTCGGGGATCTTGTTGATGAACTTGACAAAGTCGTCCTCCAGCTCTTCATCCGTCTTTAGCCTCGACTTGTCATCGATATTGGTCATCGGTGCCCGCACTGGCTTATCTACCACCGGATCGATCTTGGTCAATTCATCGTAGTATTTCAGCTTCCAGGGATCTGTCCGCATGCCAGTCTGCGTTTGCAGTTGGTCGAGATCGATGAGTTTCTGAGCTGCCTCGATTGCTGCTCGCTGCTGCGGAGAGTATCGCTGAGGAAGGGTGCCATTTTGGACCGAAGGAAACTCCCTAGCTTTGGCATTGAGATCCACTCGGTTGATCTCTGCCTTCACGCTTGGGAACCGCGGTTTTCGTTTCTGATAGATGGGGGAGGAATGAAACTGACGGCGAGGAAAGGACTTTGGGCGAGAGGATCGTGAAAAGAGGCAGAAAAGACACTCTGAGGACCGAGCGACACTCATAGTGTCAATGCAGCTTGGGGCTGCGCAACAGGGTCGAGATGTTATATGCAAGTCGGAGTGTCGAAGTTGGATCGCAAGGAAACAAAATTGCTGGGCGTGTCAATTGAGCTGGACCCACGCTAATCTCTTTTGGGAATCTCGAGCGTGCGCCCTCACATTCTTCCTGTTCAGAAAGCACTTTTCATGTCAATACTCCCATCCTGGTCCCTTGATCTCAAACGAAGGTATCGGCTGCTACTACTTTCTGCAGCGTATTACCCATCTAATTGTACCCCCTTCATTTGCAGATCCACATTCACGCCGCCCACGACTATGGTCTGGTGACAAGGCTGAATATTTGATATTTTAATTTTGGAGCCATCCCGAAAATGGAGCGATCTGATACCCAATTCCTAAGATTTAACAAGGACTCAATCTGTTATTAGATAGGGGATCTTGGATTCTCTGCTGATCAGTATCATCGACTTCTCTTCCTCGAGATGGAAGACTTTCCAAGGTTCATCATCGGGCACCATGACCCTAAGAGGCCCTTGCCTGTCTCGATAGACACCATACAAGATGCACATGCTGCAAATGTGAGAGCACTATCGCTTCTGAAGTGGCACATGTCGACTGACTTTAGACAAGTACGACATGGTCACAAGCCCCATCACGACTCCCCATTTCCATTCCCGGGTCTTGACTCTGCTGTCTTCATCGCTTGCTCTGCATTCAGAAGAAGACATCACAAAGACTAAAAGCGCTTCGCCTATTGTTATACCACCATTAACTCCAGCGGATTCTCCTTTGACCCCAGACGAGTCCATCAGTCAGACCATCGGCGTCACCAGTTCCTGGATCGACCTGGGTTCTCCAGATCCGATCATCGCAGATATATCTCGACAAGTGCTTCAACTGGAAGTGGCTTATGCTGCCTTCTGTGGACTCACATACGTCTTGATCACAGGCCCTCTTCTGCGTGGTCACGGTGTCTCCGACAGCGGAATTGCCCAATATGCGAGGGCACTCTCGGACGCCCTGAGCCAAGGTCCCTATTTGCAGTTATACATTTGGTTTCCGATGATCGACCACTCCGAGGAACACATTGACCAGATGGGCAGCTTGGCACCATTTGCCCGCCAACAGTTTCTCGAGCAGGACGAGGCCGAAGTCGAAAGATTGGATGTTTTTGGATCCTGGGAGGCGTGGAACATGATTAGATCGATATGTAAATATCCTGCGAGGTTATGTGTAGGTAAGCATAATACATCTCTTCTACCATCCACCCTTGCGTGTTATATACAGTCATTTGACGCTGACCGTCTCCAGCACTGTCGACACCAAAACTGCTCCCTCCAGTTCCCATCCAGTCAAGATGGTACTCGGAGCCCGTCCGGCTTATCACCCTCGACAAGGAGATATTTGCTAGGAACGCAAAAGGGTATCCCGTCCTGACTCGTGCGCATCAAGCCTTTGTTCTGAGATTCGCTCGGCTTCGTACGGCACCATGGTTCCTTCTGTGCGATGTGGGGACGATTCCTAGCAACAAAACGGACGGCAACACACTGAACCCATTGGCGACGGAGATCAATGCATTCCCTACCCTCGCCGAAGCAGCACAGAGTCCAAATCTCAAGGACGCGACCCCGCACCTCTCGTACATGCGCAACTTGCAAACCAAACAGCCACCACAAACAGCCATTGATCGCTTCGGGGCCGGCTATCAAGATTACCTCCAAGCGCCCTTGCAGCCACTCTCCGTCAACCTCGAGAGTATCACTTACGAAGTCTTCGAGAAGGACCCGATCAAGTATGCATGGTATGAGCGCGCCATCGCTCGGGCCCTGCACGACTGGATTGAACAAGGAAAACCAACGTCCAACCCAGACGGACGAGTTGTTGTTGCTGTGGTCGGGGCAGGCCGTGGCCCGCTGGTCACTCGGGCACTCCAAGCAAGTCAAGATGTCGGCGTTGAGATTGACATGTGGGCATTGGAAAAGAACCCAAACGCATTTGTCCTTCTCGAGCGTCACAACAAGATGACGTGGAATGGCCGGGTAAATCTGGTGAAATCGGACATGAGGACGTGGAGGGGACCTATTCGCGCTGCGGACACACCACGACCGACTCGAAGATACAACACCTCCGCAGACAGCGACGATGACGACGACAATAAGAAGGACAAGACTTCGGGGAAAGAAGAAGCCACCCCTGGTGGTCCCGAATCAACCTTTACAGGATCACCCAGTCTCGATAGCACGAACCTACTTGCCACAACCGCCCAGACTACTACGACCCCAACGCCGTACAAGATTGACATTCTGATCAGCGAACTCCTAGGATCCTTTGGCGACAACGAGCTGTCCCCGGAATGTCTCGATGGGGTCCAGCACCTCCTGAACCCCGTGCACGGAATCTCCATCCCGGCCTCGTACACGGCGCATGTCACGCCGATCGCGGCGCCCAAGCTCCACGCGGACATCTTGCACGGGATGACCAGCAACGCCAACGCGAGCGAGACGCCGTATGTGGTCATGTTCAACGCAATCGACTACCTGAGCACGAAGCCGGGTGCTGCTGCTGCGGAATTTGAGGCACAGCATAAAATGCCGGGAACTGTGAGTACTATCCACCGTCGTCCAATTCCCGGCGATTTATCGAGTCCTACTTCCCCCTCGGAAACGGCAGACACGACGGCGACGCCATATTCCAAAGCGCACACTCGCCAGCCGGTGCAGCAATCGTTCTCCCCGCCCCCGCCACAAGTACCACCGACGCCAGTCCCCATCATCCAGCAGACATGGGCGTTCCAGCACCCGAACCCGGCCCTGCCCAGCCTGACGCCTTCGACCATCGGGACGACAACGACCGAACCCTCCCTCACAAACAACCACAACGCCCGCTCGTGTCAGTTGACGTTCCCCATCCCGCATCGGGGCGCATGCCACGGGCTGGCGGGGTACTTTGAGACGGTGCTCTACAAGGGCGTCGAGCTGTCGACGAATCCGGAGACCATGGACCAAAAGAGCGAGGGCATGATTAGTTGGTTCCCGATCTTTTTTCCCTTGAAGGTGAGTTGATGGCCCTTACTCTTCCTCTTCTATTCACCACTGTCACCCTGTTTCCCTTCCTTTTTTTTTCCTTTTTTTTTCCCTTTTTTTTCTTCTCCCTCTTTTCTCTTTTCCCCCTTTGTTTTTTCC